>NC_092207.1:11131630-11139724 GCF_043381705.1 Parasteatoda tepidariorum | reverse complement strand
ATATATATATATATTGGAAAAAATAAAGGAGCGTGGTATCAGACAACTATAAAAGTATAAATTCGGTGACGTGCACCACACGTGCTGCCACGTAATGTTCTTATTTAATTTAGCTGACACAGAGAATATAAAATAATTAAATATTTAAATGGGTGCAATAAACTATTTTTTGTTCAAAAAGAAGCTACAAGTTAGATATTATCACTGATGTTTTCTTTAAAAAATGTGATAAACTGAATCGTTTATAGTAACTTTTAAAACAATGAATAACGCTTTAATCAGAACATTCCATATCGTTCTTCGCTCATCCCCAATTAATGAATGAATTTATATTTGAAAAAACTGTACAGACATACAGTGTCATACACTACAAGTTTAAAAAAATGTATTTGTACTTGAGTGGATGAATAAAAAGTATTTTATTAACGATTGAAATTTTGAACAAGTTATAGGGAGAGTGTGATTTAATGGTAAGAATTGAATAATGTTGCAAGGTGATAAATTGAACTCATTTTTAAGCAAACACTTTTAAGAGTGCGCTACCTTCATAAAAATTAAAAACCACGATATTTTTAATGTAAATGCATTGGTCATTAGCAATTTTTAACAAATTAAGAATAATGTTTAAATTAAAATATATTTTACCGAAAATGTAATCCTGAATGATCTTCCATGGAACATTGGTTGTCATTGCCTCCGAGGAGGTTGCATACGAAGACAGATTTATCAATATCATTGCATACCTGCAATAATATTGATAAATCTGCCCTCGCTCTCAACCAATCACTGAAAAATCTCCTAACCTGGTCTCAGAAACTTAAACTGAAATTCAATCCACAGAAGTCGCTATTCACGGTGTTTTCAACGGATCGAAAGCACAGAAACCAATTCAGACCTACCATCATGCTGGATGGCGTTCCCCTTAAGCAAACAGCCAATCCAAAATACCTAGGAGTACAACTTGATCCTGAATTGTGGTTTGGTGAACACATCAAGAATTGTGGAAACAAAGCTCTAAAGAGGCTTAAAATCCTAAAGAGCTTGTGTGGCACTAACTGGGGAGCAAACCCTAAAACCCTTCGGACAACTTATACAGCTCTAGTAAGACCACATCTTGAGTATGCCACCCCCATTTGGGCCCATACTTCTGCCTCAACACTCCATCACTTGGACAGCATCCAGGCTAGAGCAGCCAAAATCATCTGTGGTGCAGTTTCCTCTACGAACAATGAAAAGATGACACGAGAATGTGGCCTAGCATCACTCAATAAATGAAGAAGAAAGTATCAAACCATAAACTTTACTAACAAAATACGAAATCGTGACTCAGACCACATCTCACGAAGAACCTTTGAAATTGGTTCAAGAAAACCAGACTTAAAAGATCATCCACTTTACAATTTGATTCCGATATAAGACGAGAGATCGGTCTCGAGCACAGCACCCTTGACTTCCTGGAAGAGCCTGCACTCTCTAAATGCTCACCCAAGAATACAACTATCAACACCAATTTCGTTGTTCCATGCTTCAAAAAGGAATTAACAGCAGTGTTATCTTTAAAAAGGGTATGCAAATAATCAATGCAATGTCGGAAAGTAGCCTTGTCCGCGCTTATACTGATAACTCAGCTGACGAAACTATTCAAAAAGGCGGTGCAGGCGTACACTTTGTACTACCCAACGGCACAACCATGAACCATTCTATGGGCACTGGTTCCATCGCCTCAAATTTCAAGAGCAATACATAGTGCATTGCATGAATACATCTTACTCAACAGCACTGACAAAGCCAATGGGCTAGTCATCTTTTGTGATTTGAAGGCTGCCTTAGAAGCATTGAATAAAGGTCAATCAAGGCTAAACCATGATATCCAACACCAATTGGAAGAAATTGACAAACTAAACAAGATATGTATTCTACAATGGATGCCCGCGCATGTCGGCATCTCTGGAAACGAAGAGGCAGATCAACTTGCCAAGGAAGGGAGAAATCTCAATAATGAAAGTATCGTCAAGGGATCTCTTGGCGATGTTAATGCGATCGCAAGGTTCCGACTGAGAGAAAACACCATTAAAAAAGACTCGCAAATTTGTGAAATTAATGCAAATAGAGACCTTACCAAAACTGTCATCCGCCCTAGAACTGGTCACTATCGAGGTATGAAGATCCTGGGAGATGGCAATAGTAGAACTTACCGTCTCTGTAGTAGCTGTGATGATATTCCACTAACACCAAAACATATTTTTGACTCTCCTGCCGTTTTAAGATCCCTGGTTCTGCTTGGGAAATTCTCCCCCTTTGACATCGAGAGTCTGTACTCCGAAAACATCAAGGAGTTAGCCGGCTGTGTTTTGCACACTCATGGATATCTAGAGTTCTCCCCATGGACACGACACCAACCAACCGAAAATGTAAAACAACTTTGAAGAAGAAGAAAAATTTCTCCAGAGGGGAGCTCCAAAATTTTTATAACACAAAAAGGGCGGTGATCCTATGATAACCCATGTTTGGCTACCCCAACAGCTGACAAACGCCAGCGCCTCTTATCCATGGCAACTCCCTTTCAATTTCTAATCTTTAGGATTTTCTGATCATTTTCGAAGTCGTTTAGCCATCTAGTAGGGGTCTGGCTCTGGGATTCTTAAAGATGACGATGCTCGTGGCGCTATTTTCAGATCTTCTCCATAGATGGCCCAGCCACTTCAGCCTATTACTGCGGATTATTTGTGAAATTTGGGATTGCTTTTAGAATCATTGCGTATTTAATGCTAGATTTATTTGCAGACTAGATTCATTATTCAAATTTGTAACACTCTGAAGTTGATGATACAAATTTTTTTCGACTCGAAATTGATGAAAATCATACGACTCTTAAAATTCAATAGAAAGTTATCGTGGAATTGATCTCGTATTTGTAGTTATCTCGCTTTTGTTGTGAATGTTGAATGAAAATATTTTTCCCCACTGCCCATTGCCTGGTTTACACTTGCACGGAATGCCCTATCACTGGCGTTTTTTAAAATAAAAGGGCCCATTGCCCAGTATTCCTTGACTGTTGTTTTTTGAGGTTAAAAACCATTTCCCGGTATTCCCTAAGCTGAAAGTTTTAGTAATTTATTCTGGGAGAGTAATTCGTAACCACCGATTAGTGGTGAGAAAAATTTTCTAAATCCGTAATCGAAAATAAATTTTGTCAAAAAATTCCACTTACATAAGGAAGCAATTTGGAATTGAAGTACTAGACTAAAACTTCTATTCCAAAAAAAAAATTCATTATTTTTTTATTTTTTTCGTTATTGACCTATCAAAACTTTTTTTGCCCTTGTAGTAAGCTGAATTTGTTCATATGTGTTTTTCTCCATTATTATATTCGCAAGTAAAAGTAGCAGTGAAAAATATAATTAACATTAAAGATCGAAAATTCTGAAATAATTCTTTATTTTGAAACTTCCTTTTTGTGATTTGTAAAAAAATATAGAGAGAAAGAACATTCGATTGCTTATATATATTATTTCGAGTACTTGGCTAACGAAGTTCGAGTGATATTTTTCCAAATATAGAGCGCGACTTCTAGTGGTATTTTCCTGTTTTGATCAGTCAGGGCATTCAAGCACGTTTGTCATTTAAGTAGTCATATCTACCCCAAACCTTCAATACCAATTAAAATCAATTCCAAAACCTCAGTTCTTTAATTGACGTAAACATTGATATTGTTGTCAGTGCATTCTTTTTAGCCAGAAAAATCATAGGACAGGTGCCCAAATTGACAGGAAAAAAAATCCAGATTTCTCTCGGTTGTCATCATTATTAAATTAATAAAATTTCTAATAATATGAGTTAAAAAAGTGAATTAAAAAAGTGGCAGTGCCTCTTTTTATGGCAGTTGTTTTCACGGAACTGACCTTGTTTGTTCCGGTTTCGGGAAACGGGCCAAGTATGGGGCAGGCCTGGAACGGAAGTGGTTTAGGGCCGCCTCCAAAGGAGGAGTTATTAGTTCAGGGCACTTGTTTCGTGACGTCACGCATCACGATCCATCACTACGTTTCTTCACTTTCTATTTAGATTTTAGTTGTTTGAATGTTGAGATAGTTTCATTCATTAAATTTTAAGATCTGCTGAAAAAGGAATCTTCATTTTAACGAAACATAATTGTTGAATTTCTTTAGTAATAATTTTAAAAGAGTATTTATTTCCTGAATTTCTTTGCACTCTTTCACAAAAAAATAAATTGTTCATCTATCTGCATATTTATAATTCAAATTATGGATCGTAAGAAAAATTAAATCTTAACACATTTGAATATTTCAACCTTAAAAAATAAGATTTTCAAGCAAAACTAATAATTAAATTTCTTTTTTACTATGGAGAATCAGTTGACCTCAAAATTTAACTTGAAATTAATTACATGTTTTTTTGTTATTTTTCTTCAGCCTAAATTATTTGACACTAAGAGTGTTCAGCTATTTTCTAACTACAGAATTAAAGTATATGAAATGAATTTCAGTATTCAGCAGTACTAGAATTTAATTTATTTTGTTAAAACATTACATAAACTTTATAATCGATTTCCTTTGGGTCAACGATCTGATGGACCTTGTCTGACTTCGTCAGACATTTGGAGGATAAGCCACAACAACAACATAAATTTTATACATATACTTCAATTTCTTTTGCATCTTTCATTAGCAAACATATCATAAAACGTAGTGCGCATGAAATTGTCATCCATGAGAGAAGTTGTAAAGATCTGAATGTTTAAAGTGCTAACTTCTACTAGGAACAAGGTTCTACAAGGCTAGCACATGAATGATTAAATAAACATTTAAATTAGATCAAAATTTAAAAGTCTGTAATACTCAACGCTTCCAATAAGTTATTTTTGGAAGTGTTGAGTATAACAGACTTATTATTAGTCCAACAAGTTATATAAGTAAGGGTTTAAATTAGTTAAATTATGAAAAGTCTCTAATGTTCAACACTTGCAATAACTTATTTTTGGAAGTGTTGAGTATTACAGACTTATTATTATTAAAACAAGTTCTATAAATAAGCACTTAAATTAGATCAAATTATGAAAAGTCTCTAATGTTCCAACACTTCCAATAAGTTATTTTTCGAATTGACAGAGCAAAAGAGAAAAGCTCGCCTTTGTAAGGGTTGGGAAAGTAATACATGGATACCTTCAATAATGTTTTTAAAATAGTTCTCTCTCTGTCTATTGTAGTTGCCGGGTACTGAAACGAAGTTTTATTGCTGGAAAAAGATAAAATCCGACTGAACAGGAAATCTTTTGCGGTCTTTTAAAAACGAACATCCCTTTTGTTTCATTCCCCGGGTACTATTTGTTACAGATAAAACCGAAACTTTTACAATCGTCGGCTAACAAAGTGATAGCGGAACCCTTTTTGAGGTTGTTTGAAGGTTCTGAAGAGAGCCTATTTATTAATTGGTTTAGTTGGGAAAGTCATGTGAATAATTAAGATACTTTTGTAGTGCGCGATGCCTTGAAAATAATAAAATTTTAATTGACTTTTGAAAATAATTACGCTTTTTCTTCTTTTTTTAATAGTTAGTAGCATATTTTCTGTACGTATTCAAAGAAAAATTAATCCAGCGGCAAGTAATTAGATTTTGTTTGTGAAAGGATCTCCATAGGTTTAATGATTGGGATTTCAATTATTAAAAAGGATTTTTTTTTAATACTTACTTAATAATTTTTAATTATATATTATTAGAGCCACTGTGTATTATTATTTTATTTCATTTTATAACCGACTTTGAACAGCCGACCCAATTCAGGGTTTACGACTACCAATGTTCAACTCCGTAGCCTTGTAATTTTGATCCCAATCCAGAAGACAAGGGAACTCTTAGATCAGTACCCCCAGATGTATTAAATCGTTATGCGAACATGAAGGACTTTGTGACCCGACAGATTTAACGTGCATCAGTCAGCATTTTCAACACGGGGAGTCTTCGGCTGTCGGGGATCGAACCCACGATCCCTTCGACATGAGCCCAGTGCCCTACCAACCCGGCTATCCCGGCCTTCGGTGTATTATTATTAGAGAAATTATATATATTATTCGAAAAATAGAATGCTATATATTATTAGAGATATAGAACATGATATATTATTAAAGAATATTATATATAGTTAGCGAAATAGAGCAATCGCCTCTTAATGAGGCTCAAATCTAAGCGATGGTTGGTCAATACGAGTTCTACTCTTGGAGCATCGACCGCAGTGTTGACGTAATATCATCGGGATAACTGCGGGAGGGTTCCATAGTTTTTCCCTCCATTAATGTGTTTTAGAACCACGAACCTCCCCGAAAGCTATGGTCTGTAATAATGTTTGATTCAGCAGTTTCCTTGTCTTCTGGGTTGGGTTCGAAGTTATAAGGTTACGTAGTTGAACATTCATAGTCGTTAACTCAAGAATGGTTCGGCAGTCCTACGTTAGTTATGAAATAAAATAAAATATATTCCTAAAACATTTTTTAAAAAAAATCTAGGTCTCAAAACCTAAGGCATTATGTCATATAGAAATTTTTTTTTTAAATATTATATAGAAAAGAATCAACTGGCGTGTATTGTCTGCCGGTGTGTATTGTGTGAGGATTGCCTCGGTTTAATTTTTCATTGCATCACTGCAAAAACTGTTGTGTAATATCTCTCCGAATATTCGTTGAACGATCAAAAAAAATTTTGTGAAGTGACACGTTACTTCAGGTTAGCACCAAATCTAGCTTTCATATACAATTTAAAAGATGTGATTTAAATCGAAATTATGCGCTCTGTTAATTGTATATCAAAGCTCGATTTCATACGCAATTTAAATAGAAAATGAGAAAATTTTGCACCACGCTCACGCGCATTCACACCACACGTGAATTATTTTTACTTCCGAAAACACAAATGCTGGCGAATTTCGTTTTTTGTCAGTTGAATCTAGTTCGAATTCGTCTTAATATTCTTTTTTAGGCTACACTGTAAAAACTGTGGTGTAATACTCCTCCTAGTTATGTGTTGAACAACCCAAAATACCTTAACATTAGTTGTTATTAAAGACTCCAAAAGGCAATGCATTTCCTTTGATTTTCATGGAAAAAGCTACGAACTAGTTCAAACATTCCTGTCGTAGACATTCAAATGAATTTCGTGCTTACTACTCTTAATACAGTGGCGTAAGAAATTAAGAGAATTAGCAGACCTGGTCGATTATCTCAAAAACTACTGGACTGATTTTAATGAAATTTGATGTGTACATGCATTGATACAATACAATACAAATAACCATTCAACAATTGTAATACACACGCATTATCGTGCGTGACATTCATTGGAGTCGGAAGGTATGAAATTGCCACTGGACAATTCAGGCCAATTGCCACAGCAAATGATAAACTGTCTTAATTCAAGTGTGAAATCATGCTGCAAGGCCTGTATATGTGTAAGAGGGGACCATACCCCTTATTAATCCTTTTTTTTTTTTGTTTATTCTGCAACAGCTGTTTCATACCTTCCGACTCCAACTAGTGTTATGCATGATCATGCGTGTGTATTATAATTGTTGAATAGTTATTTGTTTTGTATTGTATCAAATTTTTGCCACGTTTATATCAACTTGCCTTCGTGTATGTCTGTTCAGGTGGAATTTTGTAATCGATTTTANTTGTTATTTATTTAATTATTTTTAATTTTGAAAGTTATGGACATTAATTTATTTTTAAATTCGGAAGATTATTATAATATAATTTTATAATATAATCGTATAATATAATTTTAAAATCAAATATAATTTTAATATCAAACTTTTTATGGATTTGCACGAAAAAGAAATTTTATCTATTGACTTCAATTTTTAGTGCATTATTTACCATTGATTTAAAATTGTTTTACTCTTTAGAAACGCGTTTTAAAAACACAAACATAAACAAAGTAAACAGATAGCTTTGTGATCTTTGAGCTAGTAAAAAATAATTGAATGTGCAGTATAAGTTGAAACAGAAGGTATTTAAACACGAAGTAAGCTGTGATTGCATATATATTGCATTCACAGCTTTTTTTTTTTTTTTTTTTTTAAAGAAA
>NC_092207.1:11108952-11131530 GCF_043381705.1 Parasteatoda tepidariorum | reverse complement strand
GAATTAGGATAAACTACGTACTTTTTACTTGTACCGGCGGTACAAGTAACGAAAGTAAAAGTACTGCCATGTATGGTCACATGTCAGTTGAAAAGTTTCGTGTACAGTGAGTGAAAAAATTGTGATTTTGAAAGTGAGTACAGAAAAAAAAATGAAAATAGTATTTTTAAAAACCACATTTTTGTAGTGGAGAATAATAATTAAAAAAACAAAAATTTGAAAAACGAAAAACGTGGGGCTCACGAAATACATAACAGTACATATACGCATACATATACGCATTTTCTTAGTCATACCCATGCATAACCACATACAAATACACATATACATCGAAATACATATGCATATACACAAACATATTCCACATACACATACACATTCAAATGCAATTACAGATATACATAGACATATTCTCATGAGCACACATACTGTTACTGTTATGAATTTCATGCTCCCCACGTTTTTCGTTTTTCAAATTTTTGTTTTTTTATTTTTATTCTCCACTACAAAAACGTGGCTTGTAAAAATATTATTTTGATTTTATTTTATTTAAATTAGTCCAGTAGTTCTAGAGATAATCGGCCAAGTCAGAAAAATTCTCCTAATTTTTTACACCAGTGTGTATAATTTAAATCGATGATATAAAATAAATATTACTTTCGTTAAAGCTTTAAGAAGTATATTAAGGTTAAAATAAAATAAAATGTATATTTTTGTCGCTATAGCACTCACTATAAAATACACGCACTAATGTTAAAATAAAAACAAAAAATTTCTAGCCTTTTTATTGATATTTTAATTACGCATTTAATAGTTTGCGCTATAACGAATCGTCGTTATATCGGAGTTTTACAGTTATTTTACATCGAGTTTTATAATGCGTCTAATAATTTGGCCAGAGACTGTAGAAGAGTGTGAACTAATACTTGGAATTGAATAAAAAATCATTTTCTAGATATTTTAATTGTGTATTTGATAGTAAGCACTATAACGATATAACGAATTGTCGTTATATCGGAGTTTTAGAGTTATTTTACATCGAATCTTATGATGCGTCTAATAATTTGGCCAGAGACTGTAGAAGAGTGTGAACTAATATTTGGAATTGAATAAAAAAGCATTTTCCAGATATTTTAATTGTGTATTTGATAGCTATAACGATATGACGAATTGTCGTTGTATCGGAGTTTTACAGTTCATATTTAATTATAATAGTACTCTTGTGTGTCGATTCTTTTTGGTCGAAGAGAATGAATGGGTTGATTATGAAAAACCGGAGCCGCCGTCGAGACTGAAGAAATTTATTGAAAATTCCTGGTTGGTGTGAAGAGGAGTGAGAGATAGGGAGAGTTTGTCCTCATAAATATTTTTCTTGATTGTGTCAGGAATGGGTCAAGGACAGACGATGGAAAAAGGGGAAGAATTCCAGAATCCTTTCCTTTTTTTTTTCTTCCTTCTTCTCTCTCCTCTATTCTAATTCTAAAAAGCCAGAAGAAGTTTTGACACGCAGAATAAAAAAACCTAGCACAGAAATGTAAGGGTATGATTTTTTAAAAATTTTGAATCGATTGAGCTGTGAAATTGTTTCTGTATCGTTAACCCAGTTTGGAAAACAATGAAACGAAAAACAACGAAATTTATATTCATTTATAAAAAAGAAAGTTTTGCATTGTTTTGAAGTAAAACTATTAAAATACAGTAGCTAAACGGGATCACTTTGAGAAACAGTGAATTTCGTAACATTAACCGATTGTTAACAATAAACAAAATTAGGGATCGGGATAGCATGTCCAAAAGGTCGTAGGTTCAATCCCCGCCGGTCGAAGACTCCCCGTGAGGTAAATCGTGACTGATGCACGTTAAATCTGACAAGGTCACAAAGTCCTCCAAGTTCCCACAACAAATCGATATCTCTGGATCTGATCGAGGAGTTCCCTCGTCTTCTAGATATGGATCAAAATGACAAGGCTATGGAGTTGAACATTGGTAGTCGTAAACCCTGAATTGGGTCGGTTGTTCAACGGTGGTTATAAAATAAAAAAATCGAGCGAAATTAGATAAATTCATAGAATCTGAAAATGAAATAAAAATCTTAAAACAGAAATATTAGATAACTAAAAAAAATCATCAATGGAACTCCCAATTCTGGGTTTACGACAACGAATGTTGAACTCCGTAGCCTTCTAATTTTGAACCCAATCCAGAAAACAGGGGAACTTCTGGATCAAGCATTGGGAGAAATTTGCTTTCATGGAGAATTTTTTGATGAAACTAACTCGAATTTGTGTTAGATGGAGAGGAAAACCACGAAAACTTCCTGCGGTAAGTCAGAGAGCAAGGAGACTGTAACCCATGATCCGTCTACCCCTGAGGATATTTTACGTCAGCACTGTGGTTGGTGCAAGCCGGATGCGGAATTCGTATCGACTGGGATTCGAACCAGGTTCGCCTCATTGGAAGGCGAACACTCTATCCCCTGATTCATCGCGTCTCTATAATATGTATTAATTGAAATAAAAAATAAAAAAATAACCGATCTCTAAAAAAACAGTGTTTTTAGAGAAAACATAAATATTCGTTTTTGAATATTATTATTCGCCTTATTGTTATTGATACCAATGCGTATAAAATGGTTAAAAAATATTTTTCCAGTGGTAGCAAAGATAAGGTATTAATATTTTAATGAATTAGAATTAAAAGAACTTTTTTCCCACTACTACTTATAAATATTTTAAGCAGTAAATTAAAGGTCAGATAGAGAAATGGTCATGCTCCAAAATCCTTATAAAGATTTTCTATTTGTTTCTAAAATTTCGGCCACTGAGAAATTAATTTGGCACATGAAGGGTTATGCAATAAGTAACAAATATATCATAGGTAAAATATTATATTGATATATTTGGTGATTATTAAAACTGCACCAATACCACCGACACTGTAGAAATAAGTATTTTACGGCCCCCTGAATGGAATATATATGAGATGAGAGAAAATTACTTTATAATTAGAGATATCACGCCAAGTGTTGATAAATACAGTTCATCTCTATTTTGATGGAATAAACTAAAAAAAACTTGTTGAGGTTAATATGATAACGCAAATCCATCGGGGAGGACAACAAATAACAATAAATAGAATTATAATATTCAAAAAGCTTAGTGGAAAAACCAGGTAAGTGACGTTTTCAGAAAGGCTGTAATCAGAATACGAAAAAAAGTGGTATCCGAACAATTTTGTTACCAATTTATTAGAAGGCGGGACTAATAATTCATTGTTTTATTTTATTTACCATTGCCTAATTTGAAAATAAAAATCATGCAAGCTCTAAAAACTAATGTGGATAAGTTATGCTAAAGTTAAAGGGAAAGCAAAAGCAATTCTGTTACATTTAACATACCAATATTGAGGCAACCACTGTATGTTATTTTCACTCATTCATAAATACCTGTAAAAATGACACTTACCTGGTTCTTTCACTAAGCTGTTCATTTGGCATTTGACTTTCAGGTTTGTACATAATCTCATAGTATTGATTAATTGATTTTTCTGTTATTATTCTACATGGTCGATATTGAACTGTCTGAAATCTTAAAATTTTCATTGTAAAATCAAAAGCGGAGAAAAATAGTATTGCTGTGCATTAAAAATACCAACTTAATTATAGATAGTATTATTATAATTTTATTTCTGATATGATGTTCTACGAAATGAAATTCTCAGTTATATTACAAGCTTTTATTTTTCTTAAAATATATTTTATTTCCTGAAATAACCTTAATGAATCAAAAGAGTTTATCAACAGCCTATGAATACTAATCAAAAATATAATAATAGCGGAAAATAATATTAAGAAGGTATAATAAATAAATTTTAATAATTGCTCTTAAATAGCAAAAAAATTAGATTGCCCAAGGAAGTCATTTTGACTGTTTTTTTAATATCAATTAGAAAAACAATTATGTATACGTTACCGGCAAAGTATGAAACGCCGGTATTGTATAGAATGCCTAGGCATTGCATAGAATGCCGTATGTTTTTAGGCAAAGTATGAAGTGGGAGAATTATTACATACTTGCATAGAATGCCTAGGCATTCTATAGAATGCCAAATGCTATTTAGGCAAAGTATGAAATAAACGTCCTGATGAGGTTATTATGTAAATGATGTGCATTTTACTGTGAATGACCGAAATCGTTGGTTGTTGACTTTCACCTTTGAATGTTGACAATCAAATTAGTCGCTTTGGTGAATGTCCGAAATATTTATTACATCCGATTTTATATTAATTTATTCGTGGATATAATTACATTTATTTGATATTTTAATACTTACTGACGATAGATTAGAGGAAACATCAGTGTTTGGAGTATAGGGCAAATGTATACCGGGCAATGGCACTTGACTTTAAAAAAACATCAGTGTAGGGTATACCGGGCAAATATATGCCGGGCAATGGCACTTTACCTTCAAAAAACATCAGTGTAGAGTATACCGGGCAAATGTGTACCCGACAGTGGCACTTGACATTTAAAAAAACATCAGTGTTGGATATACTGGGCAAATGTATACCGGGCAATGGCACTTAACTAGACCCAGTATGACTAGACCTTTGGTAAATGTCCGAAATATATACCAGGTCTAGTGCCACAGCCCGGTATACATTTGCCCGGTATACCCTACACTGATGTTTTTTAAGGTCAAGTGCCATTGCCCGGCATACATTTGCCCAGTATACCCTACACTGATGTTATTTTAAGGTCAAGTGCCATTGCCCGGTATATATTTGCCCGTTACTCCAAAAACTGATGTTTCGTTTAATCTATCGTCAGTAAGTATTAAAATATCGAATAAATGTAATTATATCCACGAATAAATTAATATCATACCGGATGACGTTTTGAATTTGTCATTTTTGAATAACATTTTGACGAATCGGAGATGTATTTTATACTTTGCCGTTTTCTCATTTGGCATTCTATAGAATGCCTGGGCAATGTGTGAAATATAAATCGTTTCATACTTTGCTGACTAATTTTAGGCATTCTATACAATGCCGGATTTCATACATGCCGGATAACATATTTAACGACACAATTTCTTAGAATTTTGTGACTTTTTGTTAAACATATATTTTTTTTATTGTTAATATTTACTAATAACTTGTTATATAACTGTAAATAATATAAAAAACGTTAAAAATTAATTTCAGGCAAATTTCTTTACACATTAGTTATTTTTTCACAATCCAGTAATTTTGACTGCTTTTGGGCGATACGCTAAGTTTCAGTCGGTATGCTCAATATGCTAAGTTCTAGTGTTAACGATCCAATAATCACGTGATATTTCTGACCAATAAGAAAGCATTGAGTGATAAGAACGACAATTATCTTTATTATGACGGAGATAAATTACGCAGAAAGGATACGGAAGCAAATCTCTCCGAGATTGCAAGAATCTGACTGAAAAAAGAAGAATTAAAAACATTCCAATTTCCTAGCGAACAAGGAAAGAAAACTAAGCCCTTTTTTTCTTCAAATTTTAGAATTTTACAATTTTTAGAATTTTACAAATTTTTTTTTGTTAAATGGACATATAATGAACATAATGACCTCAATAATTGTGAAATAACAAAAAAAAATAGTGATTTCTAGGCAATGGTATTGCTGTTTCATAGTCACAAATTTTGAAACGAAAATTATTAGAATTTTCACGAAATCATGGACATCATAATTTTCGATCGTCAAATCGATTTCCACTTCGACAGAAATATTTTATGAAATGAGCTTAAAGAGTTACAATGAGATTAGAAAATGTCTTTCGTAAGAGTTTATTCCAAGAATCGATCAGAAGGTGGAAGGAATTAAAAAAAAAAAAAAAGATGGAATATTCGTTGAAGTCAAGGAATACAATTAGTACGATTTATATTATTATCATCATATTCACTGTAATTGAAAATAGATAAGTTTTTCATGAATTTCAGAATTAATAATCTCTATTTTAAGCAATCAATTTATTTATGTATTGTTTTCCATAAATAAAAAAATCTTGTATTCAATGAAATAAAGGAATACAATTAGTGCGATTTATATTATTATCATCATATTCATAAGACTGTAATTGAAAATAGATTAGTTTTTCATGAATTTTAGAATTAATAATCTCTACTTTAAATAATCAATTTAGTTATGTACTGTTTTCTATAAATAAAAAAATCTTATATTCAATGAAATAAAGGAATACAATTAGTACGATTTATATTATTATCATCATATTCATAAGACGGTAATTGAAAATAGATTAGTTTTTCATGAATTTTAGAATTAATAATGTCTGTTTTAAACAATCAATTTATTTATGTATTGTTTTCTATAAATATAGAAATCGTATATTCATGGAAGTCAAGGAATACAATTAGTACGATATATATTATTATCATCGTATTTATAACATTGTAATTGAAAAGAAATAAGTTTTTGATAAATTTTAAAAAAATAATCACTATTTTTAACAATTAATTTATTATTGTTTTTTATACATAAATTTAAAAAATCGAATATTTATTGAAGTAAAATGAATACAATATGTACGATTTATATTATTATCATCGTATTTATAACACTGTATTTGTAAAGACGTACGTTTTTCATAAATTTAAAAATAAACCAATCACTATTTTAAACAATCAATTTATTTATGTATTGTTATTTATACATAAATAAAAAAATCTAATATTCGTTGAAGTCAAGGAACACAATTAGTACGATTTATATTATTATCATCGTGTTTATAACATTGTAATTGAAGGGACATGAATTTTTCATACATTTTAGAAATGCAACAATCACTATTTTAAACAATCAATTTATTTATGAATTGTTTTCTATATTAAAATAATCGAATATTCAATGAACTAAGGGAATACAATTAAGAAGATTTATGTTGTTATTATGGTATTTATAACACTGTAATTGTAAAAGCATAAGTTTTTCATAAATTTCAAAATAAGCAATCACTATTTAAAGCAATTAATTTAATTATGTATTGTTTTTTTATACATAAATAAAAAAATCGAGTGTTCATTGAAGTAAAGGAATACAATTAGCACGATTATTATCATCGTATTATAAGATTGTAATTGAAAATACATAAGTTTTCATAAATTTTAGAATAAATAATCACTATTTCCAGTATTGTGTTTTATTTTTCATGAAAATAAAATGGACATTTTAATTCTTAGTCACAGTTTTTCCTCCTCAGGAAACATGTTTTTTATTCAACTTGTGTTATATCAATTACATAATAGGATTTCAAAAACAATAAAAAAAAAAGCACACAGCGTGAGTTTATAAATAACAATAATAATAAAAAGTAGTAGTTCAGTCAAAGAAGCAAATTTGCCCGGAAGACGAATTTTCAACCGGAAATCACTTAAAATAATCAATAATCGCATAATAAAATTTTTATCTCCCGGTAACGAAGCATTCAGTAGATTCTATTCGATTTTCGTTATTT
Organism: Parasteatoda tepidariorum; assembly: GCF_043381705.1. NCBI lineage: Eukaryota > Metazoa > Arthropoda > Arachnida > Araneae > Theridiidae > Parasteatoda > Parasteatoda tepidariorum. Next base: position 11,124,018 of record NC_092207.1, on the reverse strand, counting down.
TTAAACGTTTTCAGGCTTTTATCTATTACATTTTAAACATTTTTGGAAATTTTCAGGTTGTTTACCTATTTGGTTCGTGTCATTTTTGAAAACTTTCAAGCTTTTATTTTTTTTTCTTTAATTCTCATAATTTTTTTTTTTAAATAAATTTTCAGACTTTTATCTTTTTGACTGCTGTTTTATTTTGCAGAGAAAAGGAGTTTCACAGTGTAAAAACGATAATGGCATTAAAAGTTATTCCAAAAATAAAATCCCACATGTGACTGAGAAACTATATTTTTATCTCACTCTTAATTTTCACTTTATAACCGTCATTAAACAGCCGGCCCAATTTTGGGTTTACGACTACTAATGTTCAATTCCATAGTCTTGTGATTTTGAACCCAATACAGAAGACAAGAGAACTCTTGAATCAAGTATTAGAGGAAATTTGCCTTCGTGGAGGACTTTTTGATTGAACTAACCCTCATTTGCGTTAGATGGAGAGGAAAACCACGAAAACCTCCCATTGAATCGTCTACCTCTGGAGATACTTTACATCAGGACTGTGAGAGGTGCAAGCCGGATTCGGAGTTCGTATTGACCATCCATCGCTGCGATTCGAACCTGGTTAACCTCATTGGAAGGCGACCGCTCTATCCCCTGAGCCATCACGACTCGTTGCGACTCTTAATTGGCAAAATATAAAGGAAAATTGCTTAAAAGATTATATCAATAATTTGAAAAAATCAATCTTAAATCTAATTTCACGCTCTGCCAAATCATTTAAAATAGTCTGTCATATCAGATTGAGTTTTCCCCCTTGCTCTGAATAGAGAAGCAAATGATGCAGTTGAATTGCCACTAAATACGTGCATTAAATGGCGGTATCAACAGATGCATTTAATACTATATTAGTCGATTCACTGCCTATACGCGAGATCTATTCGTGTTCTGGCAAATGCCGAGAATTTTAAGTAAAGTTAAAATTCCTTTATTTCGACAATTCACAATCTACAGATGAAAATTTCGCTGCAGGTAAATGTACATATTTAATGTTTAAATAGCAGTAAAAAGTCCAAAAAATGAAATTGATCTATCCTTTTGAAAAATTATTTTGATTTAAAATACAGATTTTGTTCACCTACAGACTGAATGATGTGTAAGGCAGAAATTTCTATGAATGTTTAAACAACAAGAAGAAAATGAACTGAAATATTCTATGTTAATTTTTATTAGTAATTTTATCAGTATAATTATTTCCTCTTGTAGGGTACACTAGTACCCGTTAATATTATAATACGTGGCCCGTTAATGCTATAATACCCGTTATAATAATACGTGGTCCAGTTTAAATATTGTCGCTGCTTTATAAAAATAAGGTGTGAAAATTATAAGTATAATTTTCGCTTTCTTGCATAGAAATAAATGTCTTTTATGATTTGAGATATTTTTTTTCTTTTAATACCATACAAAAGCTAAATAAATGGCTAAAAGTAATCAATTTTGAAATCAAATAATGACTTAAACGAATAATAGGAATACCATTTTCTTATTTTTTTAAAGTATTTAATTTTTCTATCAAATGAACAGTTTATTAAAATACAGAAACAAAGAAAATAAAAATATTGAAAGTTTTACAAAATATATTACTCAGCGATTTTGTTTTTAATTGTAACAATTTTAAAAATGTCTCCGCGCTTTTTGGATACATTTTGTAAAATTGTATCCAAAGATCTGAGTTTGTCCATTCAACGGAACTGTCACGTAAAAACCCGAAAATACTTAGATTTTTTTTTATTTTAAAACAATATTGTTATCTACGTATTGAAGTTTAGTAATAATTATCAATGTGTCCCGTAGCCATTAAGCCATACAAACCACTAAAAGTATTAAAATTATTTCCATCACCGTAGAGCGATAAAACTCATCAAAATGCTCCATTACGTGCTGTACTACTCCCTTGCTCACCTCTGCAGCAATACTTTGAATATTGTACATATATATAGACATACATATGCTATATGTTTGCTCAAAAAAGGCAAGCTACTTCACCAGTAATACCATTTATGTCTAAAATTTCTACTGCCATTTTAGAAAAGATCAGAAATAAATCTAAATACAGTCGGACTTCTATTTAACGAACTTCTATTTTGCGATCTTTTTTCGAGGAACCAAGAACATTTTGGTAATTTCTTCGTAAAATAAGTTCCAAATAGCGAAGTGAATTTTCTATTTAACGAACTTTTCTTTGAGTTCTACTTTCCCTATTTCCCAAAATATTTCAGAACATTTCAAACTTGTTAATGCATTTTATGGGGGAAATGACCTTGAATTGATTTTCGCAGCCACTTAACTTTTAGAGAAAGCAGTAAAATCACTTTCCCTTTTTGTTCGCATTTCATACAGGAAATGTAGCTTTTATTAGCTGAAAATGTATGTAGCTGAAATGTAATGTAAGTATATTCATAAAATAAATAGCAGATAACAATTTACAATTGCTATTTTAATTATGTCTAGTGTTTATGAATTTAAAACCTGGTTTGTATTGTTTAAGTATTTGAAATGGTGATTGTCGATTTAACGCAATTTCCATACAGTTAACTTTTTATTGGTATTTAGTGACTTCGTTAAATAGAGGTCTGACTGTAGTTGCTTCGTAAATAAGTTTTTATATCTATAAAAGTACGAAATTATTCTAAAGAAATACTAAACGTATCGACTTTATTCTCCATCGCGTTTCGAGTTCTCTGTTGAATTTCTCTGTTCTCTTTTGAAAGAAATTAATTTCTTCTCAAACTCTTTTTGTTTTTCAATAACAGAAAACATCTTTTTTTTTGAAAAAATAAGTAAATAATACCTATTCTTTTTATCAACTAATTTAGAATATGAAAAAATTGAAATGGTACTTTTTTTAATGTAACCAATTACACAACGTAGGTGATGCATTTTATCTCAATACAAACATAATATTCTCTCACCTTTTGATAAAAGATATTATATCAAAATATTATTATGAAAATGTAAAATTTTAAACTTAAGTTCATAAATACTTTTTTAATTCAACAGGTGTTTTAATGCACCAACCGCTTCGGGTGACTTTTTCATTTAGAACTTTATGGACAATCTCTGAATCCTTTCCAGTAGGCCGCTCCTTTTCGTTCGAATTGTGTGTTCGAACTGTACAATACGTTGCACAAAACGGAGTAATTCTCTGTCATTTTGGGTTTACGACTATGAATGTTCAACTCCGTATTCTTGCAATTTTGAATCCAATACAGAAGACAAGGGATCAAATATTGGGAGAAATTTGCTTTCATGTAGGGCTTTTTGATGAAACTAATTGAATTTGCCTTAGATGGAGAGGAAAACCACGAAAACCTCCCAGTGTTAGCCTGGGGGCAAGGAAACTCTAACCTATAATTCGTTTACCACTCAGTATATTTTGCGTCAGCACTGTGGTCTGTGACAGCCGGGTGCGAAATTCGTCTCGATCAGACATCGCTGGGATTCGATCTCGGATTTTAAACGCGTAAATGTAAATTACACAACCCACTGACAAAAAAGCGCGTGTCAGATTGACATTTTCAATGCAGGATCGATACGAATTCCGCACCCTGCTCTCAGTGCCTATGTAAAATATCCTCAGTGGTTGACCGATCATCCCCTTGCCGTCAGCCTAACCGTGGATGGTTTTCGTGGGTTTTCTCTCCATCTAAAGCAAATGTGAGTTAGTTCCATCAAAAATTACTCCACGAAGGCAAATTTCTCCCAATACTAGATCCAGGAGTTCCCTTGTCTTCTGGATTGGGTTTGAAACTGCAGGGTTACGGAGTTGAGCGTTAGTAGTCGTAAACCAAACAATTGGGTCGTCTGTTCAACGACGGTTATAAAATAAAATTTGAAAAAAAAACTTGCATTACTAATACACATCGTAGTACTTTCTCCACAAACTGAATAATGAGTTCTCAAAACCCTCTCCATCAAGCTACAGAAAAACGATTTAAGTTCCATGTTATTATCTTGAAACTAGCCTATACTTCAAATACTTTCCAGTCAATCGAGTTTGAAATATTATTTGTACCTACAAAATTTTCATTTGTCCATTATCGCGATTAATGACTAGAGGTCGTCCCAGACGGGGCTCTTTAAGCTTAATAGAAACGCTTTAGATGTTAAAAACTGCAAGAGTTCTAATTAAACAGCTCTTGACTTTTCATGTAGTTAATTTAACATTAATAAATCCTTTTTAGGAAACAAATATTTGCTGGTATTATAGGCGTACTCGTAACTACGTACATTCAAGTACATTTTGTATCAACGGTCTACAATGTTTTTTTTTCATATTACAAATCAAACGAACACAATCGTTGTTGCCATTCCTAATTTACAATATAAATGTGCCTACATTCAACCATTCTGACATTTCAATTGGCCTCAATTGAACTAAACTTAAAGTACATTACAATAAAATTAACTAGATTAATAATATGAAATAATGATAAGGTAAGGTAAGTTTCTCACAGTTTATGAAATCACTATAGCAATACCCACATTTCGTTTGAGCCGTTGCTTTTTTTGGGTTCTTCACCAGAATCTTCGTTGAAATTATCATCATCCTCATTCTAGCTTCGCCAAGCTTTTAGTTGACTGACATGCGCTGTTGTGGAACACAGGCGGCTATCTCCAACCTTTAATTCAGAGATCGTATATGTATCACTAGGAAGTATTTATGTGATATTAACCACAGGTCCTTGATAGCATGATTGAGTTTTCGTCGATTCCCAGGCTCGCACTTGGTGACTACAATGATTTCTCCCTTGTCAAACGATACAGAACCAAATTTCTTTTTGCTTTAATTTTCTCTTACTCCTTTTCGATTTTTTTCTTCTCTCTCTCTCTTGTTTCGAGCTGTAGCTTCCCTGGATCATTCCATACTTCACCCTCTTCATCAGCAAACAGCTTCATAATTTCATCATTAAATCTTGTTATATATCCATGAGGAATTTTAGAAGTTGTTTTTCCAAGAGTTTTTTTCGCAAATTTCTTTCTACTTCCTTAATCCTTCTGCCCAATGCTTTTGATCGTTTTTTTTTTCGATCGACATGACAATAGTAGACAACGTTCTGTTTTATCTCTTAACCATTCCATTTTCTTGAGAATGGGATGTTAGAATTCAATGTTCGCACGATGCCATTTTCATTGCAAAACCTCTGAAATTCACGTAAAGTGAAACAGGAACCTCTATCGATACGAATCGATTCGGTATTCTTGAACGAAACTCTTAAATTATTTCAAAACTTTCTTAGACGGGATGTCATTCTTAGGTGTCTTTTGCAGGATAGAGAGGTACAAATCTTACCAATAATGACAAACGATTCCTTATGCAGCCTTTTGAAAGTGCAACTTCAATTATAATCATACTGTAGTATTATATGCGGCCTATGCGGTACACCCTGTGTTTAGGGAGCAGCACCGTTTGAAAATTTAGGAATAATTGCGTACCCTCAACTCGAGAGAAAGCAACTGAAATTGACCTGTTGTGTATAAACAAGACGGCAAGTTGCCGTTGCAGTTACTATGCTTTTTTTTCTTGTCACGCTAAATTCAATTTTCAGATCAGATTTAATTGAGTACCTGCAAGCAACGTCACACGTGGGAGTCGAACCTAATTGGCTGCTTAATCGCGTTTTCAGCAAAGGTCATGAAATAGCATCCCATCAGCATCGAGATTCACGCGTGACGTTCCTTGAAGGTTACGAATCCCATCCGCAACAAACGGGAACTGTGCTGTGAAAATCTAAGCAAATGTATAATACCTATTGTTTCAGGTTTCGGTATGACAACGCCCAAGACGGTGGCAGGTCGGGTGGTGGTCATCTTCTACGGATTCCTGGGATGCTCGGGAGCGATCCTCTTCTTCAATCTCTTTCTGGAGCGAATCATCACTTTTCTTGCTTACCTCCTCCGCCTTCTACACGAGAAAGATCTCAGGAAGAAAGGATCCCTGGACAGGAGGGATTCTACATCCTCCTTTGACTATAATCTAGACGAATGGAAGCCTTCAGTAAGTATTCCTCCTTTATCAAAGAGACCCAATGTACCCAAGTAGTACACCTATATGGCAAAAATATAATTCCAATACATTTTTTGATTACAGTAATCAATTACTAGCAATCATGATTACAAGATAACATAATTTTGATTACAACTGTGATTACCATAATCGATTACAGTAATCAATTGCATGTAACTGTGATTACAACTTGGATTACGCTTGTAATCGTGATTACAATAGTCGATTACTGTAATCGTGATTACAACTTTTGAAAAGTTTGATTACAGTTGTAATCATGATTACATGAAATCATATGTTTTGATTACTTGTAATCAGTTTGATTACTTGTCATCAATTGATTTCAGTAATTGGTTATGCAATCACGATTACAATTGTAATCAAAATTATGATTACAAGTAATTTATTACTGTGATAGAGTGCTGTGATCACGATTGCAGTTGTAATCATGATTACAAATAATTAATTACTGTAAATGGAAAATGAAATCGATTACATTTTTTCTCTACTCTGATGTAAACAAACATTATAATTACTTGTAATTACAATTACCTGTAATCGCGATTTCAAGCAATTGATTACATAGCAGTAATTATCTGTTATAAATTACAGTTGTAATCGTGTGATCGACGCCCAACTCTGCTATATGGTCTATCTCAGTGGGACTTCGATAGAAACGTCCCCCTGATCTATATGGGGCCCATGAAGATTACTCACTTCAATATCATGTGGAAAAACCATATGGGGATACCTGTAAATTTCGCGCATATAGAGCGATTATTGCCCTGACAAATATGTCGATATAAGACCCACCTGGCTCACAATATAACCATGTATTCTATCCAAACATACCCATATCGTTTACCCATACGGGCTCTTGAAAAATAAAGCCTATGTTTTATATGGGGAATACACAATTTACCAATATGAAGCTAATTGAGAAGACCATTACGAGACTCTGAATGGGGAAAAATTATTTCTCAATTTTTATATGGCCCACATGACTTACTCTAATGGGCCTATCTTTATCTTTAAAGAACAAATGTATCTTTAAAGAGCAAATGTATCTCTAAAGATAATCCGAAATGGGTTCTGAAAAAATGGGTCAATTTTTATACTAATTTCCACAATGTATTATAGTATTTTATAAAATTTATCACGTTAAATTGTAAAGCTGTCACTCTATCAAAATCAAAAATTAAGTAGAGAAAACATTTTTCCGATTTTAATTTGAATTGTAAGATTACTTAAATATCAAAATACATCGATAGTTTTTTTCTTTAATTTAATAACGCACATCTAAACATATACAGCGATAAATACCCTATTAATTTCCTCCAAATCTAATAATCTTATGGTATAATTCTGCTTCAAAAAGGTTTGCAAATAGTAAGAAGAAATTTGAAATTAGAAACAAAAGAAAATTTGAAATTAAAATACAAATTGAACAACTCTACTGCTAAAGTTTGTAATTGCAAACAAAATAATTTTAACCCCAAAGGTAATGGATTTAAAATTAATTGGTTTGCAATTACGAAGGTCCTTCTGTTGCTTTCTTGAAGAAAAAAAAATGCTAAAAATTTATTTAAATATGAAGTACCAACAGAATATCCTCGCTCGGGGTGAATGGAAAAAAAAGAAAGAAAGAAAAGAATCAATCAATCAGTACTGAGAAACGCAACGAAATCATGCACAAAATTGAAAGACATATATCTACACAGTTGAAGTACTAAGTGGAAGAACCAAGTAAGTGAGATTTTATGGGAATCAGTGAATCAGAGAAAATAACATAAATCGGGAGCATCTATAGTGGCACGTTTAATGTGACTGAATTGCTTTTGCCTTCATTTTAATTTTAACAAACTAACAAACATTAATTTTTAGTATGCTTGCATATCAAAATTATTTTTATTTCAAATTAGGCAGTGGTGAATAAAATAAGGTCACGAATTATTAGTTCCGCCTTCTAATAAATTGGTAATAAAACAGTTCGGGTACTACTTTTTCTATCTGGTCGTCGCTTATCTGGTTCTTTCACTCTTCAATTAATAAAGCTAAAATAATTTAAATTTTTTATTTATTACTATTTTTTAATTTATGTATGGAGAAGATGTGTTGACAGTACGCCAGTGCCAAAATTGGTTTGCAAAATTTCGATCCGGCAATTTTGGTGTCNATTCAATTAATAAAGCTAAAATAATTTAAATTTTTTATTTATTACTATTTGTCACCCTTTCTGATTTAAACTTTCTGACGTAGACCACGCGTGCTTCCACGTAATGTTGTTCATTGAATTTATCTTACATAGCGAATATAAAATAGTTAAATATTTGCAATAAACTATTTTATTTTACTAGATAGAAATAAGAGTACACAGTTCAACTTATGAAATAAGTTTAGATATCCTTAATTGTTTCGTACAACAATTAATATCGGGTTGTTCGGAAAGTAATTTCGTTTTTCCGAAGATTTAATTGTACTTTTTTCGAACTCAACTTCACACTTAAGCCGTATTATCATTATATGTTCTGAGAGCTGATATAGTAAGGCTTGTGTGTGAAAAAGTTCAATCAATTCTACGCTGTAGTTTTTGGTTGGTGCCCTTTTAAATATGGAGAGCAATAAGCAGCATTTTCGTCATATTTTACTTTTTTGCTATAGAAGAAGTAAAAATGCTGTTCATACCAGAAAGAAATTAACCGATGTGCATGGAGAAGATGTGTTGACAGTACGCCAGTGCCAAAATTGGTTTGCAAAATTTCGATCCGGCAATTTTGGTGTCAAAGATGCACCACGTTCTGGAAGGCCGGTGGAAGCTGATAAAGACATGATAAAAGCATTAGTTGATGCAAATCGGCGAGTAACAACACGTGAGATCGGTGAGAGGTTAAATTTATCGAAGTCAACTGTTTAGGACCTCTTGAAAAGTCTGGGTTTAACCTCAGAGCTCGATATGTGGGTTCCCCATGTTCTCACGGAGAAATTTGTGTCGTCGCTTTGACGTCTGCGATTCGCTTCTCAAACACCACGAAAATTATCCATTTTTTAGCGCATCATTACTGGGTTGTCTATAGCAATGTCAAAAGCAAGAAATCATGGAGCAAAAAAGATGAAACGGTTCAAAGCATTTCGAAAGCCAATATCCATCAAAAAAAGGTGATTCTGTCTGTTTGGTGGGATTTTAAAGGAATAATTTTTTTTAGCTTTTACCTGATAGTACAACAATTAATTCGGAAGTCTACTGTCGTCAGCAGGACAAACTGAATGATGCTCTTCAACAGAAAATATCAGAATTAATCTACAAAAAAGGTATAGTGTTCCACCAAGATAATGCGAGACCCCATAAAAGTTTGGTCACTCGCCACAAGCTTTAACAGCTTTAATGGATTACACTGCCACAGCCACCATATTCTCCAGATCTGGCACGTTCGGAATATTAATTGTTCCAGTCCCTGCAAAATTTTTTGAACTGTAAAACATTTACTTCAAATGAAGAGGTCAAAAATCACCTGAATCAGTTTTTTGCCAGCAAAGTCCAAATATTTTATGAGAGTGGAATCATGCTACTACCAGAAAGATGGCAAAAGGTATTGGACAAGAATGGCCAATATAAAATTTAATAAAATATCTATTCATTATACGAAAATTGTCTTTCCTTTTACCCCCAAAAAACGAAATTACTTTCCGAACAACCCAATATTTATATGAAGTAGCATCACATATTTCTCTACTTTACTCTGCTATTACATTTTTGTGCAGCTAGTAAAATCACAAGACATGATTTTATATACAAACATGGATGACTTAAAATGTTATCAAAAACAACTGTCACCACCATAAAATAAAAGTTTTAACTGTATTTGAAAGTAATATTTAACTTCTCTTATTAATATCGTTCCTTGTATTTATTATGTTTTGGCTTTTGATAATAATTCAAAATAAAAGGTTTTTACTTAAAAGCACAACATCTAATCTTTATTTGTACATTAAAAAGTAATCCCAATTTGTCATATTTTACCATACAACTGTTTAATTACCATCTTATAACATTTACTTGTATATTAAAGTTTTTGAAAAACCGTGTTCAGTCAAAGTAAGTAATTAAAATATTCGAATATACATCAATCGAATAAAAAATGAAATTACATTTATCCTTATTCACCGGCTTTTAATAAAGTACAATCTCTTTTGGAGACAAGAAAAAAACTGAAATTGGGAAAAATAAATGCCTTTCACAAAAAGAGTAGCTTAATCAACAAAAAATAATATCTATACATCAGTTATATAGAAAATTTTAAGAAGAATTTATTAAGTTAGTTTTTATTATGCTTGAAAAATTAATTGACACCTTCAAAGCAGTCTTTGTCAGTAATATAAAAGATTCTCAAAAGGGCAACCCTTTTAAATTTATACTGGCTTCACATGAAAAATATGGAACCCGTAGAAGACTTCCCAGGTATGGGTTTTTCCATGCGTTAAAAAAGAAGCATACATTGTTTTTAATCACGTTTTGAATTTGTGTCAAAGTTTATTAGTTTAAGTTGAGCACAGAATTGGCAATATGGACTGAATCTGGGTTTCTGATGGGGATCACAACCCACGTGTGTATCATATGGGCCCACATGGATAATTATTAAATCAATTGAAAACTTACGAAAAATATTTAATTCCAAAATATTTTTGTTATTAAAGGCAACTACACCTTTAAGAAGAAAATTAATGAAATCTATAATTAAAAGAGGAAAAATGTTGTTACTACAGATAAAATTTGAGAGTGGACTAATCTTTGTGTGTGCATTGCAGGTCTACTGGGTGATGTTGTACCTCTTCTTGGCCACCATAATCATTGCAGTGTCCGCTTCCTTCGTGTACAGTCCCATGGAAGGTTGGTCCTACTTCGAGTGCCTCTATTTTTGCTTCGTCACTTTCTCCACGATAGGCTTCGGTGACCTGGTCACATCTCAAGAAGCTGACTATCCCCACCAGGTCCCCTACAGATTAGCCAACTTCGTGTTCGTCATCTGTGGCTGTTGCTGTATCTACAGTCTGTTCAATGTCACATCTATTGTAATCAAGCAGTTTCTGAACTGGCTCATGAAGAGTCTCGACTTCCAATGCATTCCGAGGAAACCACCCGGGCGACCTCAACTACTGGCAAGGGGAAGACGAAACGCCATCACGCCATACCATCTCAGAACTCAAGTAAGTCAGCATTTGTGAAAGACCTGTTTACACTGTCCAAGTTCTTGAATCCGAGCAATTGGATGATTCGTCGACACTTTCTCGAATGTCACTGATTGGTCGGATGAAAAACCTGCTCATGCGCATTGTTCATAATTATTCAAAATTATGAAATCATACTTACATGAATGCAAAATTACTAAATAAAATCAAATAAAAATACAATAACACAAACCTGCCCTAGCAGGTTAATTTATTTGGATTAAAATCTATGAAAACGGACAACAAAATGGCATAATCTAATGCCAGCTTTTTGACTTCACAAAACTTCAAAAGCTGATTGGATAAGGGATGGAAAACTTTCCGTGGATTTAATCCTTCTACCGTTGATTCGGCGGTTGGTAAAGTCACCAAACCCAAAGGTGACTCTTCTTCTAATCTTTACAGAGAACTTTTTACCTTATCTTTTTTTTTCTCCTGTTTATTGTAAAAGTGCTAATATCCTCGCTCGTATTGGTTTTTAAGACCTATTTAGATTTGTTATCAGAATTAAATTTCAATCTCTTAAAGATCCTATAAGTTTTGATATTCATTGGGAGCACTTACCACATACCTTATCATTGCAGCCTTGGCTACATGGAACAAACTAGGAGCGTCGTAAAATTTAAACTTATGGAACACTATAGATAAGTCTGTTATCAAAAATACAAGAATCATTCGTCAGTTGTTGCACATAGTTGAAATCTTGGGCATAAATTCAAGTTCGACATTGCCAAAATTATTTCCTATGCATTTAGATAAACTCATCTTGATGTTCTGGAATCTTGTTATATTCATATGAATGCTGATTCCCTAGTTAAGGACATTAGTTTCTCACCTCCTCTCCATAACACATGGGAATGCATTTCGCCCTGATTGGCCTCTCTCGACCACTGTGGCTTATCTTGTTTTTGTTTGTTTTTTACATCTTTTTTTCTTTCTATGCTACTGTGGGGTTTTTTAATTCTGTTTCTCATTTTCATTTTCCCATTTTTCGTTGGAAACTTACTTTTATATTTCAAGTCACTTTTGTTCATTCTCATTCACGTGAGGCAAGTCTTGAAAATGAGAAGCTGTTTCTGACTGCTTGATATATACTGACTGTTATTTCAAATTTACATATTTTTGAAGCGAATTTAATTTTAAATTAAGTAATAGTTATTGTATTGTATTTGATAATTTCAAAGGCCGTTCCTTACAAAATTTAAATACAGTCAGCTATTCTAAGAAGGTTAATGCCTGATATTAATACAATCCAGATTGTAGAGAACTAATAATTTAACTGAATAATAAATATTAAGAATACTGTTCTTTTTTCCTTCTAAAACACTTTACAGATACATAGTAGAAACAACGCGCTTTACAAACTTAAAAGAACAGTTAAGTTAAATTCCTAAATATAATTTCTCTCATTCGCTTATTGGCAAGGCAACCAGAACATGTTATGTAACGTAAATGATTCGTTTGTTTTTTTAGGTTGATAGCTCCCCCTGGTTCGCAAAAGCTGTGATTTTTAAACTGCTTAAATTTGAGTAATGAGCAAATCTGTATATTTCCCCTGCTGAATAATTTTTTTTCTTTTTTTTTTTGATATTAGGGAGATTTCGTAAATTTACGTTACCTTCCATACGCCCCAATACGCAAGATTTCAAGTAATTACTCATGCGCAATTCTAGTACGCATGCGTCAGTTTTGGTGAAATGCGCATGCTCCTGTGAAAACATGCCAAACTTACGTAAGAATAATAGATTTTGCAAAAATCCGTAAGTTAAATAAGTTAACGTAATATTACCACAAAATCAAAACAAGCATTTACAATAGATGTAGGAGGCTATTTCTTTAAGCTGAGGCATACGATTCAAGATGTTTTGCTTTACATAAAACTGCGGATCTCTTAGCAGTAAAATTTGGTAAGTTATAAATTTTGATGATTTATGCGATAAAGAATGCAGCTTATTATTTTTTATAATATTTACAAAAATTATTGAACTTCTATTGATTATTTAACTTATTTTAACTAAATTCTGTAGTTAAAACGAATATAATTTATAATTTTGATTTTTAATTTCGAAACAGCGAAAATATGTCTAGTATCTTATGGAACTAGTGCAATTAGACAACCATAATGATAAACAAAAATCCGAAAAAAAAATTTATAACAATAAATAAACCAATGGTTGTAAGATTATACGATTCATTTTTAAATTTCACCAATACATTTCTCCAAATTCGCATTCTATGTCCATGTTTTTAGTTCGAAGGTAGGCTTATACAAAAAAAACAACATTTAACAGCTAAAAACAGCGTGCTTGCAGCTTTTGCCTTAGTAGCGCAAATCTCGCCAACATAACGCAAAGATACATAGCATCTAAAATAAACGCGAGCATGCGCAGTTGTTTCAATCTTAAGTACGGGATGCGTACGGAAGCTGACGGGCGGAAACTCCCTTTTCATAATACTCCCTATATATGCAGTACCGGGTCATATTATTAGACCCACTATAGGATTCTATGCAGAATCTTAATTATCAGGGGATACTACAAAGCTTTATTGTTTTTACGCGGCTGAAACCGGTTTGTACTTGTTTATGTTCGTGTATCAATTGGTTAACATTGTACTGCAATACGTGAAAAATAAATACAAATAGGAAGTATATAAAGAATCTCCCGAATAAAAACCCATGACATTGTATGTTTGAACATAAAAGTATTGCATATGAACTATTGCAAAGCACGTCATTATTAATAAACTACAATGCGTCTAATAATTTGGTCTAATTATTATAATATATTAATTAGACCAAATATACCTGATATAATTAATATTCTATAATTATATAATATATCCTCTAATTTGTCCTATCGTCGATTTTATATTATATATCGTCTAATTTAACCCATTGACACACGAACTCAAATAAGTGCAAACCGGTTTCATTCGCGTAAAAACAATAAAGCTGATTAGTATCAACTGATAATTGAGATTTTACATAGAATCTTAGAGTGCGTCTAAATAATTTGATCAGTGACTGTAAGTGTGAAATCTACCTATTTATAATAACTACAGTATTTCTTCCTCTCTAACAGTGATGTTGTTTTTTGCAGGCCCGCAAAATGGGTACTAAAGACAAAGGTGAGGACAGTAGCGATGCTGATTCAACATACGACAGCGACGGTGAACGGCGCAATTCTGGCGAAATGATATCCATGGCGGACCTGTTGCGTGCCAACAAAGTTTCGTTGGCGGTCATGCAGAAGGAATTGCATGAGTCTGCCCAGAGGCATCAAGCTATCCTACTGCCTTCGAGGCTGGCAGCGCAAGAGAACAGTTTCAAGCCAGGAGCTGTTGGACCTTTGGCCATTGTCTCAAAAAAACTTGGGGACGATGACACGTAATCCAAAAAAAAATGTTGACAAATCTTTCCACAAAAGCCCAAAACTATGAGCTCTGTTAAGAGATGTTATTTTATATCTATTCAAATGCTGTTATGTTTATGAAATGAAGTATATTGGATCGATCCATAGAATGAACTAGCCGTCGACTAATTTGCATTTAATTAATTTTCTTGAAAACAACGATTAACCAGTTGAACTTTAACTATTCGAGCATCGATTAACCTGATTGCCATTTCAGAAAAATAAGCTCTTCAGTTGAAATAAGTGTCTTCCGTAACAAAAAAAAATTTTCCCCGCTTCTTTCTACCCGAACCAGCACTTTTTTTTGATCAACGCACAAGCGAGGAATAGTACACAATTGCACGAATGTGGTATATATATATATATATATATATA
>NC_092207.1:10999922-11106429 GCF_043381705.1 Parasteatoda tepidariorum | reverse complement strand
ATATATATATATATAATATATATATATATATATATATATAGTAGGCATTTCTTTACATATTTCTTCGAAATAAAGATAAAAATTACTCTTTAAAATGTGTCTTATATCATTGAAAATAAAAATTAGTTTGAGATGAAAGAGAAAAAAAAGTAGAAAACAAACTTACTTACTAATATGGAGTGAAAAATAAAAATGTCTTAAAAAATAGACATATTAATCTAGTAGTTAACGCAAGATTGCTAAGAAGGAGAAAAATATATATACATGTGCTTATAGCTTATATTGTATAAATAATTGTTAAAAAATATATTTGGCAAAAAAATATGTATCAAATTATATTTCACAGCTGCCATCTATGAAATGAACACTTTAATAATAGCAATTTGAAAATTTATGCCACAAAACACATAATAGGAAAAAAAGTTAAGAAAAACAATATAAAATGTATTTATAAAAAAACAGCTATATTTTAAAAAAACATTCAAATAGGTAATATTTGTAGGGCTTAACTTACAATCGTAAATTAAGAATTATACCTTTATTGGTTTTAATTCTTTCATAGGGTGACTGTTTGTAAGTCAGAGCCTACATACATGGATAGAAAGTCATTTATAGATTTATCGGGGGTGGCTGTTCATAAACCAGAGTCCGTTCCATACTTTATTACACTGTACAATTAAAATTAAAAATTAAATTAATTTAATAAAGGCTACAATTTATTTAGAAGTTTACTTAAGAAATTAATTGATCCAGTATAAAAAGTCAAGCATCCAAACTATTCCGTCCAGTGGCATTAAGAATAGCTTATCATAATTAGTTCCTATCTTAAAAATTGATTCAGAGCTAATTCTATTACCAGAAAAAATATTATGTATGTAGATAAATTTAGTGTTGTAAGTGGTTTATAATTGTTTTAAAGTGAAATGTAAGGAAGGTGGTTGTTATTTTTATTAACTGCATAAAGTTTTGTAAACCTAGAGTAAATATTTATGGAGATATCAACAATATTAAGACGAAAAAATTTATTTTTTCGTCTTACATTTTTTTGCTATAACTTCATAAATATTCAATGAAATTAAACATAACTTTTGGAGAATTTTAAGATTAACTGCAAAATTTTTGATTTGAAATTTCAAAAAAAAATTTGTATAAACTGCGTAAGATATGAGTATTTAAGCTAGTTCTTTTATACTTATTTTGACTTACTTTTTTATACTTACTTTTTTATTATACTTTCTCACTAAAAAAAATTTGAAAAACTTTTTCATAATTTTCTAAAGAATCGTAGTTGGCAACTAATGATAAAAGTTTTAGTTGCATATCTTACAAATTTAAAAAGATTCAAGTAGTTTTTGTAATTTTGAAGAGAAAGCTCAAAGCCATAAGGGGTTATCCATGAATTTCATCTTGTACTATTAAACAAGATTTATTGAAGATGCGACCGGCAATGTGGGGATCGCCCTCACCCCCTTAAAGTATGTTTTCTTTTTCATGTTTCATTAACTGTCAGATTTTATTACATTTTGTCGAATGATACAAAATAAAATTTGTCATCGTTTTGAGCTTTCTTTTCAAAAACTACTTAGAAAATTGCTTGAAGCTTTTTAAATTTTTAAGACTATCAAATCAGAGTTTTTTTTATTAGTTGCCAAATACGATTCCACAAAGTTATGAAACGATACAAAGTTATGAAAAAAAATTTAAAAATTGTTTCAAATTGTTTCAAATTTCTTTTTGAAATTGTTTCAATGCATGCGCAGTTTAAGAGAACTAACTTAAATACTCATGACTTGCAAAGGTTTTAACCATTTTGTTTAAAATTTTAAAACTGCAATTTTGTAATTAATCTTAAATTGCTCCAAAAACTTTTGTTTCATTCCATTGAATATCTATAAAGTTATAACGAAAAAACTTAAAGCGAAAAAAATAATTTTTTATAAAGTTGTCCTTATCTCCATAAATATTCACTTTAGGCTTACAAAACGTTTTGCAGTTGTTAAAAATAACAACTAAAGTTATCGATGCATTTTACAAGCTTGTTGCTTGATTTTCTAGCATAGGGTATTAAAAATACTTGGTTTTTTTTCGTAATTTATTACAGGTCTCTCAAACCTTTGCAAGCTTTAAATTTTATTGCTTTAAGTATGAAAAATTGCATGAACTAAACATCTCTAAGTTGTAAAAGAGTATCTATATCTAAGTTACTAAGTTACTTCTCTAAGTTGCAATCTCATCTAAAGTTACAAAATAATCCTTTAAGTATTTCTTGAAAAATTTAAGAAAATGTATAAAACAGAAAGTGCGTTTTCCACATTGTTGTGGGATAGCGTATATAGCGAGGCTAAAATAGACTTTAACCTTTTTGATGATTCGAAACTTACTCCAAACCAGACGAAAGTAGTTCAGGTGCACCTGAGCTTCGTGTAAGCTTTCTTAATTATTATTGCTTAAATTTAACTATATATTTTGAAGTGTGTATCTACGCTCACTTTAGTCCTTGAATTAAAGCGTTCATTTATAGTTTTTCAGCACGAAATTCAGATAGGTATTACATCGCAGTTTTTGCAGCGTAGCGCGTCTGCAACATTATCCTAGGATTGATTCTTGCTTGGTATCATTTTTTTTTCTTTTTTTGACTTACATGTACACATTTGGACAATATTTCTGAATCACTTTTCCTTTTTTTCTTGAAGGTAAGTTGCATAAACTTATTCAATAAGTAATAAAAAAATATTAAATTGGTTTTCTTTTATTTAACACGTCGGAGTATGCTTTTTTTTCTGAAAAATTATTAGAAACGTGTTTTTCTGATTTTTGAAAAAATTAAAAAAAATTTCTGGGAGTTTGGGAAGAGGTCAAAACTGAAAATCATTTAGAATTTTGACAAAAGCACATCAATTTACAAGTTCGTGAAACGAGTGAACCACAATGAAGGTTATTTTATGTTCTACTACGTTCACGCTAACTGCACAGACATAAACACTTTAAGTGGACCTTTGCATTGAAGGTTCGATTGTCTTAAAAAAACTGCTATTTTCATACTTTGAAAGTCAAAATCAACTAGCACCAACTCTAAATCACAAAAGTATATACTAATGAGCATACTAATGAGCAATACGTAATAAAAGAAACATACGTACAGTGTAAATTTAGTATGATCTTTTACTTTAAAGTATAGTTCGTTTACCAGGAGTTGGCACTTGGCTCTCCACCTCATTTCCGCGCTTGAAAATGAGACAACCTTTAATGCGCTCCAAAAGCAAACAGTGAATTCTTTTTCCGTCACTTACTTCGCCCATCATCTGCTATTATACTTTTCGTTCTTTAACTAATTAAATGTATTTTAATTTTAAAAAAACTGCTGCTTTCCCAGCAAAATGTTTCCAAAAGAACAAACTGTTCACTTAGAAGAGAGAAATATCATCAAATTTATGAAATATTTGATTTTCAAAAAATGCACATAAAGTTTGCGAAAGAAATGTTTTTGTCATACGATTACCAAATAGTAACCTTGCCTAAGAGTGTTCACATCCTTCTCCCAAAAATAGCGAAATAGTATCATCGGATACCACGTGATGAAGGCGGAGTCAGGTGCCAACTCCTGGTGAACAAACTATAGCAAGAAACCAAAATTTTACATTAATTTCACGATCGTTTACTGCCTTTGTCAAAACTTCACAAACATGACATTTGCTGTAAAAGAAGCCTTAAATATAGCGGAAATAAAATCAATTCACAGGGTACTGATTCAGATTTTGTATTATATGGCCCTAAAGATTGAGGCCCGTACCTTAAGTAATTAAATTCAGAAATAAGTACGAGAAAGTTGTAAATTGTTCTAAAAAATGTGATTTAGGTTTAATATGAATATCAGAAAATAACATCTTTTTCCTGAGGTGAGAATAGTCTCGATAAAGAGCGATCTAGAATATACTGATAAGGGACAAAGTGTTTTAAAGATTTTTAACTGAATTTTAAAGGTTTTGCTATCTAGACAATTAATTTATTGTTACGATATATTTTTTATTACGCTGTATCGAATAAAACCTCACCCAAATAGATAGAATTAATAGATCAAAAGTTATAAAAGTTTTTATGGATAAATAGTACAGTACATTGCTAAGCAGACAAACTAAGTTTTAGATCCTATGGATTTTTTAGGATTCACGAAGATAGGAAAATAAGGTTTATTTCCACTCAGATAAAAACTTTTAATGTAAACTTAAAAAGGTTTGTGATGCAGTTTACGTGTAAACCTTTCTTGAAACAAGATCTGTGACAATCTGATCTATTTTACGCACATTACCCTAATCCAAAACCTTGGACAACAATCTTCTATATGAAAACCTTAAATCGAGGTTGACTTAGGGTTTTCAAGCGTGAAAAAAATCCTTTAATGAAGCTAGTCTCAAGGTGAAAATAATCTGAAATCTAGGTAATTATAAGGTTTCTTTTCGCAAAGCCGTGTATGCTGAGCTAGAGTTCACCTTGTCACGAAATTTTAATGGACAAAGCAATTTGATCTAGTGTGACGTCAGCTGAAACGTCATAATGACGTCATTTTACCTCGATGACAATACTTTTTAAAAGCTTTAAACATTAATTTTTAATCCTTTTAGGATGTAACGTTTAAAAGTGCAATATTTTTGTTTCATCGAAAAAAGTTTTTTAGTACAAACATTTTCGTGGCAATAAAAAGAGAGGTTGCCGTAAGGATACATGCTTTCTGGGTACTTACTGGTATATATGCACAGAAGTACATAACTTTGTGATTCACTGTTGGTGCTAATATTTCTTGACGATCGAAGTCTGAGAAAGTAATCTTTTTTGGAAGATTTTTGCCTGACCTTTGATCTTCGGTGCAAAGATACGGCTCCTGGCCATATTATATTAGACGCACTATGAGATTCTATGTAAAATCTTAATTATCAGGCGATACTATAGGGGAGAGTGGGGTCAATTGTAACATNTCTAATAATTGGGTCTAATTATTATAATATACTAATATAATACCTGATATAATAAATATTCTATATTTATATAATATATCGTCTAATTTATCCAATCGCCGAATTTATATTAAGTATCGTCTAATTTAACCAATTGATACACGAATGTAAACAAGTGCAAACCGGTTTCAGTCACTTAAGCACAATAAAGCTGTATAGTATCACCTGATAATTAAGATTTTACATGGAATCTTTCAGTGCGCCTGATAATTTGACCAGGGACTATAGGTTGAAAGTATAGATATCGTATAGATTGTTTTTCTGTTTCAAAATTCTAGAGAATTTTAAGTTCTGACCTCCCTTCCCAAAAAAACCTTTATATTTTTCTCACAAAAGAAAAACGTGTCGTATAATTTTACGTAAAGAACACATCCTAAAAATTTCAACAAAATAAAAGTCAAGTGCTCGATATGCCGGAAAAACTAGCTCTAAAAAATACCACAGATAATTATCTCAATTACCTCGGATATGGATAATTCGCGATAATCAAAGCTCAAATAATTAAAGTTCTAACTGTATGTAACTGTAACTGTAAAAGTTCTAATTGATGATGATTACAATCGACAGAGAATGCTTTGAACTATAATATTTATAGAAGAGCATAACTAAAGCTTAACGAGAATCGTTCTAGTCCTTTTCAGTAGTTGATAAATTATTTCTGAAAAAAAAAGTAAGAAAAAAAAACAGAAGCAATAAAAATCTATCCAAATCATGGATCTAGAGTCATTGAGAGGCTGACAACACTGTTCCACAAATTGGTCTTCAGGTAGGGTCTTATTTCATTTGGGTTTTCAAATAAAAAGAGAGAGAGCTAGAATTAACCACTTCCTTTGCCAATTCTTTTGAAAAAATGCAAAATTCAACGTATTTTTTTTTCCTTCATTAATAAATTCGGGGAACTAAAACAAAACATAATACGCAAGTTATAAGCTGAAATTTTAATTTTCTTACGTGAAAAAAATTTTTAATTTACCATCAGTTTACTATGCCAAATTATCTCGGTCAAATGAAAAAAGTTAAATATTAGTCTTCGTATATATTCACATCTTCTTAATCTGAAAAATCATCTGCATTACTTTCACTTTCCCTCGCGAACGCCATTTTTTTACCCTTTTTTTTTCCTATGTAAATCCATCAACCATCGTATATACAATTGTACAAAACACGCCTGCTGTTCCACAAATTCGCAAAACTCCCAAGCAAATATTGGAAAACTTCCATTCACAGCAGAATGTTATTTTGTTTTGCTTGCGACCGAATAAAAACGTGATAAAACAAAACGTGTTAACGAATTCTGATATGCCCGAGTTTATTCGGGATAATAAATACTTGCAATATATACATACCCGAGTTAACTCGGCATAATCAGGGAAGCGGTTAATTTTATTTCTTGAATCGTATTTCCACTCTGTTTAACGTAAACGAGATACGCCACAGATTTCTGACACCGCATGATTAATTAACATAGTGGACCCGAACATGTGTTAAGTAATTCGGAGGCTTATTTTATTAGCTTTTTCATCTTCATTTGATTATACAACCAATATTTATTCACTGATTACCTTCTTACTTTCCACTGAAACCGGTAGTTTTATAAATTTGGGAGAATATTTCCTAACAATGAGCAAGAAGACACTGTTCCGAACAGATCACCGATGTCAAGAATCGCTGGCTGCGGTCATCCAGTGTTTGGGTGACCACTTTGAACGGCCTGTGATGCAGCCGGGTTTGCTGTATTGGTCCTCATGAAAATGCTTTACCTTAAATTGCTCGAAATTGCGCGCAGGCCATTGAGCTATTGAAGCGGGAGTGCCTTTCCCTCTGCAGAGGATCAAAATTGTGATGGCATGTCCTCAGGCATGCTTCCCAGACCGTCACCAATACCCTATTGTGCAGCTCTAGTTTGACGTAACTAAATTGTAACTACAAACTACAGCTCCTAACAATATTAGAAAACTACTAAGTTCATTGAACACTGAAATTGCGATAGGCAAAAAATAAGCACGTGACGTAAGGAGCCAATCATCACTCGCCGGAAAGTGGCATACTTAACTGGAGAACAGATAGAACCCAGATAGCAAAATAAGGTTTATTTTCACTCAGCAAAAACATTTTAATGTAAACCTATCAAGGTTTGTTATGTGGTTACGTATAAACCATCTAACCTTAAAACAATATCTGTGACAATCTGCTCTATTCTGCGCACATCCAAAACCTTGGGAAACAACCTTTTTATATAGAAACCTTACATCGAGGTTAACTAATTGTTTTCAATAGTGAAAAAATCCTTTAATAAATCTAGTCTCAAGGTGAAAATAATCTTTCTAGGTAATTTTAAGGTTTCTTTCCGTGAAGTCTTGTCTGCTCAGCTAAAAACCACCTGGTCATGAAATTTTAATCGACAATTCAATTTGACCCGATCGTTAGTGTGACGTCAGCTAAAATGTCATTATTGACCTTAGTGACCATTTTATTCTAAGTGACAATACTTTTTTTAAAAAAAGCTTTAAAAATAATTTTAATCCTTTTAGGATGAACGGTTTTAAACTGCAATATTTTTGCTTCATTAAATCAAAGTTGTTAGTACAAACATTTTCACGACAATAAAAAGAAAATTCAGACACGAAGTTGCCATAAGGTTATATGCTTTCTTGGAATGGTCTCAGTTTAAATGGTTCGTTCACAGAGAACCAGGGATCCATAACCGGCCATCCAGTATAACGAGTAGTCGACCATTATTGTTGATAGTGATGATATGGACTGACTGCTTCTAGAATCGCTGCACAACCTAACTATGACTAGTTTTGTTGATTTCCATGAACAACCACTCACAACTCATCTTATTGACCACGTGGTCAATACAGCAGAGCAATCAGATATAAAAATATGAAATTTTGTAAATGCATTATTTGAAGGCTCTGGCGTCACGAATAATAAAAAATTTTCGAAACTACTATAAGTTTACAGCATGAATTTAGTCACGTCACAGTTCAGGCTTTTTAATATTTGATAAGTTATTTCAGTGCTACATGGTGTTAAAACACGAACTAGAACTGATTGAGAAGACAACTGAAATATTAAAGCGCGAACTGGAACATAATTAAAACACAACTCTGTTTGAAAAAACTACCTATACTAACGCTAAAAACTTAACAACTTTTTAATAATCTTAAACATATATAACAGTTCTACCAAGTAATAAATAATATCATACTCAAGAACAAATCAAAACTGATAAAAACATCGGTGGTTTAACTAGATCACTTTAATACAACAATAACGAAGGCGCAACTAGATCACCCATCGTTTTGTAATTTATTATCGTTTTCAAATTCCAGAAAAATAAGTGATCTAGTTCATCGCTTTTAACTCATGGCTCATGAAAATTTTCAAGCAATCGGGAACTATATTATTGATGGTTGAAATGCTCGGTAAGAAATACCTCTTAAAATATATTTGATCCTTCTAAAAACCAAATGATTCTTTACGACAAAATGATACTAATAGTTTAAGATTACAATTTAATATACTTTAAGAGCTTTGAAAAACACTGTTGATTTACAGCTGTGTCCAATCGAATGACCCCCAACCCTAGCACTATCATTCACATTCTGTCCCATTTATTTCCTCTTTTTCCCCCCAATTTTTTTGGTAAATCACCATTTAATTTTTTTAAAGTTTTTATAACGAATTTAGCTCAAGATCTCTCCTGTCACTGGATCACGTGATAAATCGAAACTAGTATTCAGAAGAACGGAGTCTGGAAAAGTCAATTATTTTGAATTTTAAAAAGGAATTAAGTAGTTTATTCTAAATTTAAAATGAAATTAGTGTTAGAAATGATATATTCAAAATATAACATAAGGTTAAAAACTAGTTTGATCCCAGATAAATAAGCAGCTCAGCCTGAAGACTATATTTAAATTCAAACTTTTGCACGTGTAGGTGACATACATAAGGTGACTTGACTAAAAAATTAGCCGATTTCAAAATTAAATAATTCTCTCAGATTTTGAGATAAAAGAAGAAAAAAAATAGTATATAGATAATAAAAGTTGCAAAGTTTTTGTAGACAATTTTCAAAGTTAGTCATAAAAGTTGCTAACAGATGGCGAAACTGTACACAGGTTTCCTGAGAGACTTAGCTTTAAAAGTGGTAAAAACAACACATAATCTCGTTCATTTAATACACGCGTGACTACTGCTATATGTTATTTTTTCAATTAAAATGTGTCCATGCACAAATTTAGTTCTACTAAACCTCTAATTGTTAAAGTAATATCTTAGGAGAGATAACCACATTTGTTTCAATGTAACTTTACTGCCATTATTGCATTTTTTGGTACCGTGGCAGCCCTGTGTACAGAGCTGTAACATGAGCAAGAGTTGCCAGCTGAGGTACTGAAAGGTGTACAGAACCGTAAAACTAAACTTAAATTATAAAACAAATTATACTCTACGCTAATGTCACAATGCAGAATACCTCTTCAAAGTTTTATACTGCGCTCCACTGTGCATGTTGTTAGCCATCAACAGCGAGCAGGGCCCTCTGTTGGCAAATTTTATAAGTTTTTTTTAAAAAAAAGTTATGTATGTTTCATTTAAAGAATCATTTCATTTTGAAATCGGATGATTAGACCAGACAGTTAAAACAGCTGTCTAAGCATATTCTTTGGCAATTAATAATTCAACCGTCCAATATTTTCATTACTATTCTTGATCTAAAAATGAACTCTACAGATTCGCGGGAAAAATTCACTCATTGAACTTAGATAACTGAAGTTCGAACGATTCGAATTTCATTGATTAGAGAATTATATTGGAATTTGTAGCACATCAAAGCAAATATAAGGTGTTCTATAATCAACGCCTTTAATATATGTTTCTAATTTAAAAATAAAGTCATAAGAATATTCCTAACAGAGGTCGCAAAGATAACAGTAAAATGGAAGAAAAAACGTTATCAAAATCTGGTGATCACTCCTAAATACAAAGTTATTAATATCTCACGAATTTTTATTGAAATCAATACAGTAAAGCGGGGTGAAAATTACGAAAAGTTTCGTTTCGTTCAAATGATTTTAATCCAGCTCTTACTTGTAATAGTTTTACAGTAAGGTTTATCTCAGAGTTTGATAACGGCTTCGTTTTGAAACATCCTAGTGTGATTTTTATTATTTTTGATTATGATTCTAACTATATATAAATTAAGTTTACGAAAGACAAAATAAAAACTTTAGAAACATTGTTATTTCTGGCTTGGAATGTGAATTTCCAACTTGAAATTGTTGAAATGGTTGTGTATATAGTTTAAAAATGTGCAATTGGAAAAATAAAATAAACCAAAAAAATAAATAAATAAATAATGTAAGATTATTTCTTTGTTATCATTGAATATTGCATTTTATACACCTTGATAAGGCAACATAAAATAGTATATATTAAGTATAATGTAAATATTTTTTTTTAACTTACCTGAACTTAGTGGTTTGGAGAAATAATTTCGTTTAAATTAGTGCTTATACATAACATTTATTTTTTCTTCAAATGTCATTCTGTCGCATTGGTGGCGGTAATCTCAGCAAAGATTTCATGCAGCAAAAGTAAGACGTTAGTTAAATTTTGCATAGCATTTCTTAACTTGCATTAATCTTACCTCATGTTTAAAGCGATTAAAATGAAATACTGCCTTTGAATCTTGTTCTAAAAAAGGAATTAGGTTCAAATCTCAGCAATGGCTAGTCGTTACGAATTCTCCACTCGGCTCACAACGACCACAGTGCTAATGCAAAATAACTAAAATAACCATAGTGGTAGACGGATCATGGGTTCGAATCCCCATGCTAACTGGCTAATTTTAGGAGGTTTTGCAAATATTCCTCTCCATGCTACGCAAATGTGAGTTAGTTTCGTTAAACAGTCCTCCACGAAGATCAATGTTTGATCCAGGAGTAAAATTTTTTGGTTTGGGTTCTAAACTGCAAAGCTGTGGATTTGAGCCATGATGGCTCAGGGGATTAAGCGTTCGCCATCTAATGAGGTGAGCCGGGTTCAAAACCTAACGATGGCTGGTCGATACAAATTCCGCACCCCACTGACCACAGTGCTGACGAAAAATATCCTCAATGGTGGACGTATCATGAGTTAGAATCCCCTTGCCGACAGGCTAACCGTGGGAGGTTTTCGTGATCTTTCTCCACATGCAAGGAATGCCGGTTAGTTCCATGTAAAAGTAGTCCTCCACGAAGGTAAATTTCTCCCAATATTTGGTCCAGGAGTTCCCTTGTCTTTTTCATTGGGCTCAAAATTACAAGATGTCTGAGTTTAACATTAGTAATTGTAAACTCAAACTTGGGTCGGCTGTTCAATAACGGTTATAAAGTGAAATAAAAAAAAGCTACGGAGTTGAACATTGGTTGTCGTAAAGCCAAAAAGGATTGGCTTTTCAATACCGGTTATGAAACAAAATTAGCAAATTTTGCAAAAAAATAAAAGTAAGCGTTTTATTTTCTCCTAATTTAACTCTCTCATCACCACTCACATCACTTTATCTCAATTGACCATCAACCTCATTTTTTCTTAAATTTCTAACATAGTTTATTAAATTAAAATTGTTAACGAGGCATTAAAGTAATTTTTTTTTCATGAGATAAAAACGAAGTCTCTTAGTTTACAAAAATTATATTAATTAGTCACATCTTTCTAAAAAGCAATGCAGTGCAATGTTTTTGACTGTTATCTTTAAACATATTTTTAAGGAAGTCATTCAAAATGTTTAAGTCGAATAGGACAAAGGAAAATGACCCCCAGTCCCAGTAAATCAATGGTTAATAGATATACGGGCAATTTTATACGGGCAACAAGCTTGATCAAATTTTAATTTTATTAACTGATTTCAAAATTTATTCTTAATATATTTTTAGTATATTTTAGTCGAACTTCAATCGAGTTACCCTTTGTTATTTTTCTTGTTCACTAAAAATTGTTCAATTTAATGCATCCACACGGGTGTTTTCCTTATCCTCTCTATTAAATAGAGGAGTAATATATAATAGTTCATTGTTTCCCGTTTTAGTTTCTAGCTATAAATGCTTTCGGATTTCAAGTTTGGGATTAACGAAATCAAGACAGAGCATTGCATTCTTTACAACGAGTCCATAATACTTAGGACATAATACTTGTTATGTTTCGAAGAACGTATCGAAAACGGTAATCAAATATAGTTACAGTAAATTTAATACGTATAAGTCGAACATTGCTCTTTTTCACATAAAAACAATTGCGACATCTGAAATATTAAATCTTATTGGCTTGTATTTAATATCAAAAAAAGAAAATCACTATTGTAGAAAGACGATTGCTGGTATCGCCTCAATTTTCCTCGAAAAACCTCCCACCAACTCGCGTATACTAAGATAATTCACTTCATGAGGTGAGTCGTATTCGGGGAGTACTATTTCTTCCCCATTCGAAATTATTTTACTCTTGTTTCCATAGCAACAGACTAAAGAGGCAGAAGTTCTTTTGATAGACTACGGCAAGGAGTTTTCAGATCACATTTGTAATGGCATAACGAAGCTTTGTGCGAAAAAAAACATCATTATTAACTACTTTACATTATTTATTACTACTTACATTATTTATTAACAACTTATTGCATATAAAAATACATATTGAGTAAAAGTTTAATTAATTTTTTGGAAAAAAAGGCAAAACAAAGCTTTTTTTCCGAGCAGTCATTGGATACAAAAAGTTGAAATTATCTTTTAACTAGGCTTCAAATATTATCATATCACACCTATTTATTATGTCACGCCTATTTCTTGTGACACCTATTTAAATTTCCTCGGTTAAATTAATATTTTCACCCCTAGCGAACCTTTAGATAATATGTCTTATTTTAACTTCTACAAATAGTGTCATAAAAAACATACGCCTGTACAAAATCTTTTTTATTTCCTAAAAAATAAAAAAATAAAAAATAAGTGATCTAAGGGTGAAATTTCTTTTAAAGCAACATCATCGCTATTCAAAACAAGAAACCAGTAAATTTACAAGCAACAACCTTACTTATCTTATTCATTTGCGTTAAGCTCATTTAAACTACTTTTTCCTTTGACATTTTATTTTATTTTATAACCGTAGATGAACAGCAGCCCCAATTTAAGGTTTACGACTACTAATGTTCAACTCTGTAGCCTTGTAATTTTTAACCCAATCCAGAAGACAAAGGAACTCATGGATCAAGTATTGGGAGAAATTCGAGTGGAGGACTTTTTGATTGAACTCACCCGCATTTACGTTTCATGGAGTGGAAAACCACGAAAAGCTCCCACGGTTAGCCTAACGGCACGAGGACCCTAACCCATGATTCCGTCTGCAGCTGGGGATATTTTACGTCAGAACTGTGATCGAAACTAACCGGATGCAGAGTTAGTATCGATCAGCCATCGCTGGGATTCGAACCAGGTTCACCTCATAGGAAGGCGAATGACATGGCTAATGACAGAATAAATAGTTTCAAAAGGAAGTGTGTATTAGTAGAGGTCAAAAGTAGTCCTTTTTATACATTAAAAAAAACATTTGCAGCTTTTGAGCAATTATTTCCATTGTCTCGTGCTTATTTAATTTAGCGTGAAAAAAATGCACGGGAAACAATCGATTTTTTTAGATCATGGTATCCAACCCCCGGGTCTGTCCATGCATCAAATGGGACAGGGCAGCCCAAGTAACATTAAATTACTCCCTAATTTTTTTCTTTCTTTTACTGTGGTGTATTTCTCACTTCCCATGAACAAGAGGTTAACCGGGAACTGGGAAAAGTCCCCCAAAATCGAACAAATACCTTTTTTTTTTAAATTTGAAGTTATGTTTAAATACAATTCTATTAAAATTATTAAATAAACATTATAAAATTGAAATTAATAAATAAAGTTTAAATTACTAAAACTTTTAAATTAAAATTATTAAATCGAAAAATCTTAATTATAAACAATGAACGTCCCTCCCTGTTAACAGCCGCGGTAAAATTATCAAATGTTGACCGGTTCATGGCGATAAAAAGGTTGGAAAGCTCTAGGGTCTAGATAATGTCAACTGTTCAAATAAAAACAAAAATGCATTTTTGTACGCAAAACTCTCATAATTTCTCAATTATTACACTTATCGTAGCGGGATTGGTCTCTTTGGATTTAGAGTGAAAAACTACACCACATACAATACTTAAAATAAGTTTCACTCCTGCCAGTTCTCTATTTACTAAGCCGTACATTTTTTACCATTTACTAAGTTGAGAGTACTTTGAAAATTTTTGGATTTTCCTACTTTTTTTGAGTTATCTGATGCACTAATGATATTAAACATAGATCACTACTACGAATTAATTCTGCGATATTAGCTTTGGTTTGAAAATATCATATAAATTTAAATTGCGTCTTTATTTATTTTGAATAATGGAAATGAAGTAGTCAAAAGTTTTAAAACTCCGTTGTGTACTAATCATAAATTAAATTCACAAAATTAACATGAGAACTCCAAAAATTATTTAATATCTCCTGCACTGACAACAAAAATTGTACTAAAATGTATACAAAAATCTTCCAAAATAAATCCAATAACAGTTCTATATTATTTGGAAAATATTGACCATTTATTAACAGTTAAAAATGATGAAACACTATTTCCATTTCTCATTATATCTCTTAAATTTTATATCTTTCCTCCATATTGTTTAATGTCTATAAATATAATGTTATATTTATTTAAAGGCCAATAATATGAAGATCAAAATTGAAATTAGCAATGATAAAAAAAAAACATTTTTATTATAAAAAAAAATTAACAAATATTTTCAGCAATGGAGTTGAAAAAATTCAACATTTTCTAAATAGTCCACTTTTATGAATCAAATTAGAAAATAATTTTCCGTTACAAGAAAGATATTTCATAACCGTTGTTGAACAATCGACCCAATTCTGGGCTTACGACAACCAATGCTCAACTCCGTATCATTGTAATTTTGATCCTAATTAGGAAGACAAGGGAGCTCCTGAATTAGTACCCCCAGAGGTGTTGGTTCGTTATGGGAATATGGAGGACTTTGTGACCCGACAGACTTAACGGACATCAGTCTCCATTTACTACACGTGAAGTCTTCGGCCGCCGGGTGTCGAACCCACGATCTCTTTGACATGAGCCTAGTGCCCCACCAACCAGGCTAGCTCGGCCCTAAAAAGGACATTTGAAAAGATTTGCGTAACCACTCAAGTTCGAAAGCCGTTAATATGCACATCTCATCCGCAGACTAAGTGGGATGATCCGAAAAAGTACGGAATTAAAAATTTTCCACAGTTTACCTTTGTAATGAGTGCATAAACGGTTTCAGTACCTTTAAAATTCAAAAATTTGTTTCTTTCATTCTATCAACTAATTTTCTGATTGTATTTATTTGATTTTAACTGTTGAAAACTAAATACATTTACTTCTTTTATTGCAATAATATTTTAATCCGTGTGATTCTATATATTGATTCTATCAACTAAAGTGTTGATGGTAGTCACTTGTTTTGTAGAGACTGAAAAATAAGCGTAATGCAGAGAAATTATTTTCTGTGTAACGAGTAATGTGCAAATTATCTAGGTAGTTTGCAGATTACCTAGGTATTTCGAGAAATGAAACAAACACCGTAATGACGAGTAATGTGCAAATTATGTAGGCAGTTTGCAGATTACCTAGGTATTTCGAGAAATGAAACAAACACCGTAACAACGAGTAATGTCAAATTATGTAGGCAGTTTGCATTTTACCTAGGTATTTCGAGAAATGAAACAAACACCGTAACAGCGAGTAATGTGCAAACTATGTAGGCAGTTTGCAGATTACCTAGGTATTTCGAGAAACGAAACAAACACCGTAATAACGAGTAATACGCAAATTATGTAGGCAATTTGCAGATTACCTAGGTATTTCGAGAAATGAAACAAACACCGTAATGACGAGTAATACGCAAATTATGTAGGCAGTTTTCAGATTACCTAGGTATTTCGAGAAATGAAACAAACACCGTAATGACGAGTAATGTGCAAATTATGTAGGCAGTTTGCAGATTATCTAGGTATTTCGAGAAATGAAACAAACACCGTAACAACGAGTAATGTGCAAACTATCTTGGCAGTTTGCAGATTACTTACAGGTCCTGGCCATATCATCAGACACACTATAAGATTCTACGTAAAATTATAATTATCAGGTTATAGTATACGGCTGTATTGTTTCTACTCGGATGAAACCGGTTTGCATTTGTTTACGCTACTGTATCAATTGGTTAATATTGTAATGCAATACGTTAAAAATCAATACAAATAGGAAGTATATAAAAAATATCCTGCATTAAACCCCATTACATACATGTTTAAATATAGAAGTATTGCCTATAAACTCGTGCAAATCATGTCATTATTAGAAAACTAGAGAGCTTCTAATAATTTGATCTAATTATTATTAATATAGTAACATGATGCTTGATATAATAAATATTCTATATTTACACAATATATCGCCGAATTTATCCTAGCATTCTAATTTACATTTTATATCGCCTAATTGAACGAATTGATACACGAATGTAAAGAAGTGCAAACCGGTTTCAGTCGCATAAAAACAATAAAGCTGTATAGTATCACCTGATAGTTAAGATTTTACATAGAATCTTATAGTGCAATTAATAATTTGGTCAGGGACTATAGATATTTCGAGATATGAAACAAACACCGTAGTTAATATCCACTTAATAATATATATAGAGAGAGAATAACTGATAAGGGAAAGAGACAATCAATTTATTATTCCTGATAAGATAATTTCTTTCAAGGAGAAAAACATTAATCGTCTCCTATATTGAAAAACGTCCATCAAATTCAGGAGCTTCATTCTCCTATAAAATTTAAAGGAGCGATAAAAATAACAAAAAAATTATGCGAAGGGGGGTATTCGGAGAGGGGTTTTCTTTATTTACGGTAGACAAATCTTTTTGCGACCTGCGCAGTATCGTTTTATTTGCCCTGACCCCATTCCGGGACGACATTACGCCCAGTGGCGCCGTTTGGAGGTCCGTCCTTCTAATCGTCAATGTCGGTCCCTCCTACCCCCTCACATCTTTGTGTATCGTTTGTTTCATACTGTTTTTTTTTTTTTTTTTTTCGCTCATACATTAAATTTCTAACCACCGTCTATTTCGTTTCATGTGATTATTTATGTGCGTATAGGTAGGGGGGAGGGGGAGTGAAATAAATTTTTAGAAATTCATTGCTCTGAAAATAAAATTAACCTAATAAATATTGGCTATCAATTATTAAATTTATTTTTCCCCAGTTATGCACACCTCATTCAAAAGCGTAGCTGAACTCTGTAAATCTGGATTTTAAAAAAAAAAGGGGTAAATCAATTGATGCATAATTTATCAAATAAGTCTACATGTGTGCATAATTCACTTACGCAGCAAAAGCATTTATCAATGCAATGAAGTCTATTACAAAAAAGTCCAATACTACAGATGTCTCCCTATAACAATTTTTTTATATCGTAATACTTTCAAGACATTCTCAATAGGACAAATTTTCCAGAAGTAACATGTTTTCCATATTTATAATTTTTTCTATTTAAAAAGTAATGTGTAGCATTCCCGTAGGAGGTTAAAGCTTCAAAACCATCGGATCAGTCGTGTATACATATATATACAAGCTTTTTAAGTAATTCCTGCGGTTTGTCGAGGGAACCAATTTTATGCCTCGCTGTGTGTCCCCTAATTTGTTGAATAATATGTGTATATTATCTAATCTAATTTTGAAATTATAGGCCAATATTAAAAGGAAATATGGGGCATTTTATATATATAGTAAATGATTCAAACTTTTCGAATTTTAACACTTTTATAGTAAACGCGCTTACAAAAAAAAATGTAAAGAATATTTCATTGGCTTCACAATATTGTTAAATAAAGTATTAAAAAAAATTCTTCAATTTTTTTTCAATTGATTCCGCCCGAGATTCAAACCTCTAAACTAGCAATTTGATATTTCAATCTACGTAACTCTACACGTTCACCTGTATACCAGGCTTATAAAAAGCTTTTTAAATAATTTCTGCTGTTTGTTTATTATTTAGCTGGGTATGGTTGCATATTATAATATAATATCTGATCGAGTTTCAAAATTAAAATTAAGGGGAAATATGGGACATTATATATATATTACAAATAAGGAAACATTTTCTAATTTTAACAATTTCAGTATAAAGGCACTTACAAAAGAANTTGGGATCTGGAGTGCAGGAGCAAACTTTTCGAATTTTTACACTTTTATTGTAAACGCTCTTACAAAAAAAAGAATATTGTTAAAATAAGTTTAAAAAAAAAAAATTCTTCAATTTTTTTTAATTGATTCCGCCCGAGATTCAAGCCTCTAAACTAGCAATTTGATATTTCAATCTTCGTAACTCTACACGTTCACCTGTATACCAGGCTTATAAAAAGCTTTTTAAATAAT
Organism: Parasteatoda tepidariorum; assembly: GCF_043381705.1. Taxonomy (NCBI): domain Eukaryota; kingdom Metazoa; phylum Arthropoda; class Arachnida; order Araneae; family Theridiidae; genus Parasteatoda; species Parasteatoda tepidariorum. Next base: position 11,087,879 of record NC_092207.1, on the reverse strand, counting down.
TTCTGCTCTTTGTTTATTATTTAGCTGGGTATGGTTGCATATTATAATATAATATCTGATCGAGTTTCAAAATTAAAATTAAGGGGAAATATGGGACATTATATATATATTACAAATAAGGAAACATTTTCTAATTTTAACAATTTCAGTATAAAGGCACTTACAAAAGAAAAATCATAAGATTTTTCTGAAATATAATTTTTACGTCCGCATCCGGGGTTCGAACCACAGATTATCTGAACTACCTTATTAATGCTTCAAACCACATAACCCTGCACGATGCGAAAAATCCGGAATGCAATTACCTCTGGTAGTCTTCTTAATTTTGACTAAGACTGTGAAGACGCAAACCATGGCCACTAAAGTACAAGAAATTGTTGCCAAAGTCTATGAACCACAAAAGGACTCCAATTTAGCCGTCATTATCCATCCTTCCACGTTTCAACGTTCTCATTATAAAGGGAATATTGATTTTTAAAATTAGGCCCCCTAGTGCCCTTACTAATTCGTCTAAGACTTTCGCTTTGGCGTCGTGTTTAGATATGCTATAATAATAAATAGGGGCTATTAAAATTACCATTACAATAATTCTGTATTAAAAAGAAGAAATTCTACGACATATTCTACGACGTACCTCCTCGGATTCGAATTCGCACCCTTGCGATTAGAAGTGTGTATCTTCAGTATTATATCACGGACTGATTAATGGTATTCAAGATTCTAACACAGTTCCGAGAGTTTACGTAGGACCCATAAAGGGACACAATTGGGCTCCAACTTGCGGCATCTATTTCGTCGATAATTTTGGGGCTTGGTGTGATAGTGTGGCATACCATAGTAATTTATCTGATCAAGTTTCGGAATTGTAGGTTTGCATAAGGAAAGAATATTTATATTTAGTATTATGTATATTTAGAACATGAGCTATATTCTTCTAAGTTTCCACTCTTTTTTCATAAAGGAAAGATAGACATCACGATTATGGCCTTCTTGTGCTTCAACTAATCCGTATGAAGGTTTAGAGGTATATTGTAATAATAAATGGGGCAAAGTTTAAAAATTAGAGGCTAATATAGAAGTAAAATATGGATCTTCATGGAGATATATACGCAGAAAAAACAAGAAATGTTCGGAAACTTTTCAAACTTTCTCAATATTTTATTCATGAGGGGAATATGGAGAGTGAAAATTTAAAATCTTCTATTAAAATTGTTTTCATTCGAAACAACAGACCACACCGAAACTCGCTTTTGGAGGCTAACCTTTGGAGGTTCTCGTGGTCTTCCTGTCCATGTAGCGTAAATGCGGCTTAGCTCCATCAAAAAGTCCTCTATGAAGGCAAATTTCTCCCAATACTCGATCCAGGAATTCCCCTTGTCTTCTGTATTGGGTTCAAAATTACAATCCTACGGAGTTGAACATTAGTAGTCGTAGACCCANAACAAATATACAGATGTTAAGAATATCACAGCAATATTATTATTTAAGTATCAAATTCTTGATTAACAATTTTCAGATATTGAAAAGTCATAGAAATATAATTATTCAAATGTCCAAGTCTTGATCATCAGTTTGCACTTTTTAATGCGTCACCACAGCAGCATAATTATTTGAATGACAAATTGGTGATAAACAGTTTGCACTCGATAAAGCAATACAACGATATAGTTATTTGATGTCAAATTCCCACAAATTATGCAGGTGCTGAAGACTTACAGTAATAAAATTATTCGAATGTCAAATTCTTGATAAACAGTTTTGAGTTGTTAAAGCATAACAGTAATTTGAATATTCAATTCTTGAGAAACTGTTCACAGTTGTCGACAGCAATATATTTCTTTGATTGTCAAATTCTTGATAAATAATTTACAGATTTTGAAGAGTCACATCAATACAGATATTCGGACGTCAAATTCTAGATACATAGTTCTTAGTTATCAAAGAGTTACAGCAATATAATTATTTGAATGCCCAATTCTTGATAAACAGTTCGCAGTTGTTAAAGCGTCACAGCATATCGTTATTAGAAAGTTAAATTCTTGATAAAAAAAATATTTACAGATGTGGAGCGTCACATTAGTGTAATTATTTGAATGTCAAACTCTTGATAAATAATTTTCAGATGTTAAAGAGTCACAAGAATGTAATTATTTGAAAGACGAATTTGGGAAAAATAATTCACAGCTGTTAAAGAGTCACAGTTGTGTTATGCTTGAAAGTCATGTTCTACAGGAAATAAGATTTACAACTTTTTAGGTGTTATAGAAGGAAAAAAGAAGTTTTAAATTTTACTGTCATTAAAATTAATAATTAATTAATTCAAAGACCTCCAAGAAGGCAATTTTCTCCCAATACTTGACCCAGGAGTTCTTTTGTCTTCTGGATTGCGTTCAAAATGACAAGGCCACGGAGTTGAGCATTGGTGGGCGTAAATTCCAAAAATTGAGTCGGCTATTCACAGACGGTTATAAAATAAAATAAAATAAACTAATAAATAGCCTTCTTATTTAAATACGATATCACTGACTGCACCGGGCTGTTAGGGACTAGCAATTTGGTGCCTCATGCCATATCACGGTACCATGGTCATCTGGCTGTTTACCGGGAATAAAGATTCTAAAGTCATTTCTGTGGATTTTCATGGGGCGCACCTGCAATAACCCATCTCGTAGCCCCTAAAAAACTAAACTCAGTGGCACGACAGCCCATAGAGGGCCAAAGCCTACTGGTGCCCATCTCAGTTTTCTTGACCTTGGGATCTGGAGTGCAGGAGCAGATGTTTCCGTTAGGTGGTCAGCCGAACTCGGAACCCCAGTGTTTAGTTCTCAAACATGCTTGGTACTCATTTATCGAACCACTGAAGGGATGAAAGGTTGAGTCTACCTTGCCCGGCCCGAAGATCGAACCCAGGACCTGTGGCACGGGAGAGCGAAGCTCTACCACTCAGCCACCGGGCGTCCTCGTGGCCCCTTATGGGTCCATAATTTTGTGGCTTGATGTGGTAGTTAAATTCACTAAAAGGATGTGTCTGACCAAGTTTAAAAATTATAGGCCAATATTAAGCGAAGATAGGCCATTATGTATAGTGAGAAATTGAGTTATATATTCTTTTATTTTAAAGGGAATATTGACGTTACAATTAGACCCCAATCATTTAAAGATAATAATAATAAAATGAAATAAAAACTTTTTTTTATAGTGAGGTTGATTTAATAAAATGTTTTAAACTATTGCTCTCAATATTTACCTTATAAAACGTCGGGTCACAATGAAAAATTTCTTGTATTCTTTGCATAGGCATAAAGGCCTATATATAGATTTTATATTAACCTATATTTTTCTAACTTTGCCCCATTAATTATCTCATCATAAGTAAACACGAGGTTAAGCTTCAAAATTATAGACGAATTAATACGGACGCAAGAGGGCATAATTGTAATGTAAATCTCTTTTTTTTCTGCGTTCACATGAAAGCCTATATTTTGTAGTTGATTTAACTTCTAATTTTCAAACTTTGTCGTGGTTATTTCAATGTTGGTAAACACGAGGCCAATTCACAAAATAAATTACGAAATAGTTTGGGCAGAATGGGGTTGAATTGTAATGTCAATACTTCGTTTACAGTAGAATTATATAGCTCAATGTTTAAATATACACAATGGCCTATATCTTCTCTAAATATTAACCTACGACTTTGAAACTTGGTCAGATATACTCTTTTAACGTACTAAACTATTAAACCAAGCTTCAAAATTATGAATGAATTAAGGGCGGGAAAATGGGGCATGATAATGGGGCATAGGGCGTGCCCCATGCGAATCCACAGAAATGACTCTAAAGTTTCCTTCCCAGTAAAGAGCCAGATTAACATTTTCCTGCGGTATTGTATGAAGTACCAAATTGCTAGTCTAAAGAGAGCGAGTTCAAATCCCGGGGTGATCTGTAGTACCGGTGTAAGTAAAAAGGCTAATTATTATTAAATAGGCCTATATTTTTTATTTGATTTAAGCATCCCAAATGGCGTTAATCAAGCTTTTAAGTCAGTTCCGCGCATATGCATAGGGCGCACCCTCATATACCCAATTAATGCCCCTAATTCGTCTACAATGGTACAGTTTGGAATGATAGTTTATTATTTTATAACGATCTACCTGAATTTCGAAATTATAGGTTAGTTATAAGCGAAGATATTGTCCGTTATGTATATTTAGAACAGGAACATATATTCTTCTATTATAACGGAAATATTGACATGAGAATTAGTTTACACTGTCTCCAACTGATTCATTTATAATTTTACGGTTTGGCATCCTGTTTGCTTACATTGTAATAATAAATGAGGCAAATTTCGAAACTTAGAGATTAAATCAAATTCAAAATATAAGCCTGTATGTACACATAAAGAACACAAAAAACCTTCACAAATTTTTCTCATTTTCCCAGAGTTTTTTTCGTAAAGAGGAATATTACGAGCGATAATTTAAAACATTTTATTCAAATTACCATACTTTATTTTTTATAACCGTCATTGAACAGCCGACTCAATTTTATGGGTTTACTACTACTAATGTTCAACTACGTAGCCTTGTAATTTTGAACCCAATCTAGAAAACCAGGGAAATCCTGGATCGAGTATTGGGAGAAATCTGTCTTAGTGGAGGACTTTTTTATGGAGCTAACCCACATTTGCGTTACACGGAGAGGAAGACCACGAAAACCTCCCAAAGTTAGCCTGACAGAATAGGGACTCTAACCCGTGATCCGTCTACCACTGAGGATATTTCACGTCAGCACTGTGGTCGGTGCAAGCCGGATGCGGATTCGTATCGACCAGCCATTGTTGGGATTCGAACCCGGTTCACCTCATTGGAAGACGGACGCTCTATCCTCTGAGCCATCAATTCTCAGAATTACCATACTGTAAAAAAAGGGTTTAATTCCGAAATAAAAAAAATATTTAGTGTATAATTTGCCTTTTCATTTCNCCCAGTCCAGAAGACAAGGGAACTCCTGGATCAAGTATTGGGAGAAATTTCGTCTTCGTGAAGGACTTTTTAATGAAACTAACCCTCATTTGCGTTACACGAAGAGGAAAACCTCCCATGTTTAGCCTGACGTTAAGGGGACTTTAACCCATGATCCGTCTACCACTAAGGTTATTTTACATCAGCACTGTGTTCCGTGCAAGCCAAATGCGGAACTCGTATCGACCAGCCATCTCTGTTATCCCGGTTCATCTCATTAGAAGGCGAAAACTCTATCCCCTGAGCCATCACGGTTCATGATTCAAGTTTTTTATTTTTATAACCGTCGTTGAACGACCGACCAATTTTTGGATTTACGACTAATAAACTACGTAGTCTTGTAATTTTGAACCCAATCCAGAAGACCAAGGATATCCTGGATCGAGTATTGGGAGAATTTTCCTTAGAGGAGGACTTTTTGATGGAGCTAACCGGCATTTGCGTTAAATAGAGAGGAAGACCACGAGAACCTCCCAAGGTTAGCCTTACGGCAAAGGGACTTTAACCCGTGATCCGTCTACCACTGAGGATATTTCACGTCAGCACTGTGGTCGGTGTAAGCCGGATGCGGATTAATATCGACCAGCCATTGGTGGGATTCGTAACCGGTTCACCTCATTGGAAGGCGAAAAGCTCTATCCCCTGAGCCATCACGGCTCAAAATTATCATAAAGGGGAAGAAGGGTGAAAAAGGGGCTTAATTCTGTAATAAAAAAATATTTAGTGAATAATTTGCCATTTTATTTGTATATAATATGGCAGACTGCTGAGTTTTGAAGTGCTCTTGGCGTTCAATACTATATATCACAGGACAGTAGACATTCTCTTTGAGGGGAATGAAGCTTTTAATTCATTTCAAAGGATTTGCAAGGGGGTGCACTCTATTATGCCCCATTGTGTGACCCTCAATTCGTCTGTAATTTTGCGGCTTGGTGCTGTAAATTAATACGTTATAATGCAATGTCTGATAGATTCAAAATTATAGGTTAAAAGTACAGTTTCTCTTCCCTAAGAAAGGAAAAGTGGTTTTACAAAGTATTTTTGCATATCATATAATAATATTATAATATCATAAATATTTATAATTGGATCCAATGTTAAGGCGTAGAGCCTTTTTATAATTATAATGGCGCTTCATAGAAATAAATGTCGTCATAATATGATATGAAATGCATACTATCACTTTTTACTAGTAAATAATATTAAATTAGATGTATGTCTTACTCTATTTATAAATAAAATATACTTTGGACTTGACAAATATTATATTTTCTTCAGAAAACAAATATATACAGATGTTAAGGTATCACAGCAATATTGTTATTTAAATATCAAATTCTTGATTAACAATTTTTAGACATATAAAAATCACAGTAATGTAATTGCTCGAATGTCAAATTCTTGAGCATCAGTTTGCAGTTTTTAATGCGTCACAGTTTAATGTCAAATTCTTGATAAATAATTCGCAGATGTTAAAGAGTCACAAAAATGTAATTATTTGAATGTCGAATTTGGGAAAAATAATTCACAGTTGTTAAAGAGTCACTGTTGTGTTATGTTTGAATGTCACGTTCCACAGGAAATAAGATTTACAACTTTTTAGGTGTTATAGTCTTGATTTACTTTCACACAAGTCGTGATTTACTTTCTTTTGAACAATCTCCTGAACAGTCGAGAGAAGAAATGAAAGCATCCTTTCTCTTCAGTTTTTTGTTCAGATTGTTCTAGGATGGTTAACTCAATATCACTTCGATCCCAAAAATCTCTTTCATCTCTTAAGAAGGGACCATCACGACTTTTCAATCTAAAATTTAAAAGTAATATTAATATTATTAGAAAGTTCAATACAGTTTTTTTGTTTTTGTTACAACAGTTTCGTTTAGAAATATAAGCTTTTTGTATACAGTAAAAGGCATAAGTTCAGATAAATTTTCTAAAGCACAGATTTCAAAAACTCGATTTTTACTCTACAATGATCAAAAAACCGTTAACTGATTTACGACAATGAGAAATAATTTCGTGATGGATTTATTATGGAGATTTTACTTTTCAGATTTATTCTAACAATATGTTTTTTGAGAATTTTCCTGATTTAAAACTTTTACATCAATTAATTTACTTTAATCGCTTGAAATTAGTTAAAAATATTCAAAATGATTTTTCTGTTAGTTTTTTTAATCAATTTAGCCAAGGTAAAATACATCAATAGTGTGAAGAGTATCAAAAAAATTTTTTCAAAATAATACATTATCAAACAAAAATCCCCAAAAAATCGAGAAAAACACAAAATAAAACAGAAATGGTAACATAAAGCGATAAGTAATATCGGTCGCTTACTTATGAACCTCTTGCAATAATGATTTAAACATATTTACGTATATCTAAGTTAGAAGATTACAAAATATGAAATTAAAGCGTAAATGGATATTAATGGGATATATTTTAAAGGCACGTTCTTACTGAAGTATAAAATCACATTTGATTTCTCGGTTACCTTGGATTGGCCCGCATACTGGACTTGCGCAAGGTATTTATATATTACACTGGATAATTCAAAATTTTGAAGAAATAAAAGGTGAAGTTTAAGTACAAAATTCTTATTCGATGGTATCTTATAAAAATTATTAACATTTATTTTAAAAAAATATTTATTGAATATTGGAGGAGGTTAATTTTTAGTTATAGAATTTCTTAACCGCGGATTTACCCGAATAGGATTTGCACATGTTAAAAATATAATTCTAGATAACAAAAAGGACTTTTCGCATTCATTTTGTTTTGTTCTAAGACATTGTCTATATTTAAAATGTTTCGATAAAGCTTAAATACCTGTCGTCTTCAATGCCATATTCGATTGAGTCCTTATCATGTACTACATCCAACTTGTACAATTTTGCAATTTTTTCCTCACTCAATAAGTAAGTTGGATAAGTAAAGATATCTCTAAAAGTAAAAAATAAAAAAAATAAAAAAACATTCAACTTACAAGTTCAATATCGTGTTTCTGCTTAATAAGTTTGTCGTTAAAGATTAAATACATCTATCAACATTTAATTAACAATTTAATGTTTTTAAAATGTTACTATATGGAAGTATTTATTTTGAATACTTGTTTTAATTATTTATTTAATAAAAAAACATGAAAATCGTCGTAAGAGTGATAGTTAAAGTATCAATGATAAGTAAATTCCAAAATTGTGCCCCTGGGTTATCTAAAAATGTTTTACAGTTAAAAAAAGTATGTTTGCCATTTAGTTATTAATCACTTTTGTTTTTTATCTAAAATTTATGAAACAGAGATTTTGCTTTTTATTCAATTTATATTGTTTTTTCTGTAATTCTTTTATAGAGAATGGTCCATGGAAAAATGACTGATGTTTACAAAGATAATACATTAAAACAGTGTAAAATAATGAGATCAAATCTACAATTAAAATATTCTGATGTAATTCATTTTAATATTTTTTGTATCAAAATAAATGTCTTTTCTTATGTAGAATTACTTAGATCTCTTATACCTTAAGCTACTTCATAAAAATTTATTTTTTCACGAATTTTTTAATCGTTTACAGAAAATTGTTTTATACGTTTAACTTTGTCCTTCCTTTAGCATTTGTATTTTTAATTATTTAATTTTACATAGCAAATTTTTCTAAAATTAATGTACTTAAATTAAACAATTTAATTTTAAACAAAAAGACATAAATGTTTTTTTTTTTAGTTTTCTTTGGCAAAACGAAGAATTTAATTTTTTAAATAATCGAACGTATTCATTCGATTCATGCGTAATAAATTCATTTTAAATCATCTGTACTATTGATTCATAGGCATTAAAAAAACTTAAACTAATCGCCAGATTTTTTTGTCATTTAAATTTTTATGTCAACATCTTATTCTAAAATAGTTACGAAAGTACTATTTAAAATACGTAAAAAAAAAAAGACTCAAACACTGAAGCTCGTTTTAACTAAAATATTAAACTACTTTTTAAAAAAATACTTGTTATCATACCTAATAAACTCCTCATCTGTATCATCCTCAACATCAATCTCACTATCAACCTCAATGTCATCCTCAATGTCATCCTCAACTACATTCATAACTTCCTCATCTTTAACTTCATCACCAACAAACTCCTCTCCATCACTAAAAGCATCACTAAAATTATAAAAAGAATATATTTTCTTAAATATTTTAGAAGTTGATAGATTTTTATTAAAAAAAAAAAAAAATTTACGTGACATTCAGTGCTTTAAGTGATCTTTGAATGTGACTTCCAGAGTTTCTTTAGGTTTCTAAACCTCAAAATAAAAATGGAAAATAAAAATGAGTTTCTTAAAAACTTTTAATCTAAATGTCGTATGTTCTCCTACTAATATGTAAACTGAGGGTTGACCTCAAAAAAAAGCCTTTTAATTTATGCATACTATAATTAAAGTTAAAGAAATCAGACACAAAAACATACATTCTCTGAATATTTCTTTTTTCAATGGTTTCGAGCTTTTTAACCCTCAAAGTTTGAAAAGTAATTTGCAAAATGTGGTTCTAATAGTTTAATCAAGAGGGCGGTTCAAAGTTCGGACCCTCAATTTTAAAATTCATTTTTGCATATTTCGCTATGCCGTTAGAATTATTGCTGCGAATTATTAATAAAATCGCAGACATGTGTATAAGTCCAAAGGTAAGTTCCAGTACTTTAGTTATATTTCATTCATTTCATTGTATTTAATTGTGTGTAAACATTTGCTTTTTGTGTAAACATTTCAGATACTCGAAAAGGGTAACCTTTTTTGAAAAAAAGAAAGAAAATAATGGTAAAAGCTAGAAAATTTTAAGGAAAACTACTTACTCTTCAATCTCATCCAAATCAAAATCATCACCATCGAATTCATCATCAAATTCGCTACCATCCTCATATGCTGAAATATTAATTAAAATAAAATATGAATAAGACTAAATTTGAAAATAAATCTTTCTTAAACAAGTTTTAAAATAAATGCTTCTTTAATTTAATAATAAAAGAAGATTTAACGTACTATCGCACATACAATCTTTCGCAACTTATATTTAAATTCAATCAAAAAGGTTGAAAAAGATATATACTTTGAAGAAGATATATACTTTTGAAAACGAACATTTAAATAAAATAACTAACTGAATAATTCATGTGATACAATGATGCCATCATAATCAATCATGTGATACAATGATTGATTATATAACATGCATTCAATCATTGTATCACATTCAAAAATTATGCAAAATACAAAAAAAAAATATTTATAAGACTGCATCGTTAATTAAACTACGTCACATATGTTTCTTTAATAGAGAAACAAAACATATAGTTTCTAAATGAAAATGTCTGTATTTATCAAACACGTTAATTATTAATAAGAGAAAAAAGGATTAAAAGCATTATTTTGTACAAAGCATTACATATTTTTTTTAAAATTACTAAACTGGAAAAAAATTTCGTGTATCTTAACACTAAAAATGGTTGCAACTTTTTTACCCCAAGAACCGAAGATAGTCCATGGTGTAATGAAACACTAAAAATGTTCTTTTACACTTCTTGGTGTACAGTAGCCACGACTACTTTTGTTATTCATTGAAACTAAAATTCATAATTACAGTAGGATGCGTTACACATAAGAATAAGTAAAATTTTAGTGACATTACAGTATAAAACAAGAGTCATAAATTTATACAATATTTCTTAAAATAAAATTAGTTTGTGCATCAAACATACACAAAACACAGAAAGAAAAATTATATGAATTCGAGCAAGACCGATGGTGAGAGAAATTAAATATTATATAATTATTTAATTCAGTTGGCAGACTTATGAACAACTTGATATGAGAACACATTTATCTTTATTATACAACTGAAAATATACAGCTTTTCATAACTTTTCAGCCTCATGCATTTCATTCAGCATTTCAATATCGAAATCCAACTTTTACCTTCGATTGTTAATAAAAATATATCCATCGTTTGGCGATTTCCAAATTTACGCAAAGTTGGGGAGAAATATTTCACAAATGGAGTAAAAGCATCTGAGCTTGGTGTAAACTTTATCATTTATTGGAGTTCAGATTTAGCTACGTACTCTAAGGAGTGTGCAGACACTCATACGGTATTAACTTGAAATAACACACAATTTTTCATAGTTTTTGAACATCGTATTCGGATAATATTGCACCACATTCTTTCAGCGTGGGTTCAAAGCACTCAAATGGGTATAAATAACATTCTAGCGTAATATTTCTTTTTTTTTTAGGCGATTTTTTTTAAATCTCGCCAAGCAAGTTTTTGTAATCTCGCCAAACTAGGTTTCCGGAAGATATTTCGGGGAATTTTAGTAAATAAATTGTTTAAAAAAATGTAAATTATTTAATTGTTAATTGTTTAAATAAATTGTTAATGTAGTTTGAATATATTTTTTTTCTAGAATAATCAAAAAGCAACGTTGATCCCAGTAATAATTACCAATTTGGTGAGATTTCAAAAAGTCACCAAGAGGTGGTCTATTCTAGGATTTTACCCATAAAATCTATATCATCATCATATTTCTCAATAAAAGTGCACAATTGGGTGACTCACTTATTTATTTATTTTCAAGTTCTTGTAGAAAACGGGAAAAATATTTATAAGTGAGATTTTCTCTGTTTTCGAGAAATCGAGAATAATAATATAATAAGAAATATGGATAGAAATAACAGGAAAATAAAAGGTTTTATATTCAGTAAATTAAGCTTCAGGTCACAGTGCCCAATCCAAGCGGCACTCAATTCTATACTCAAACCTATTTTTTCTCTAAATTTCTTAATTAATACTGCCATGCAGCAAAAAAGTTAAATTGGAATACCCATTTGGAAAAAAAAGAAGTTTTATTTAATTATCCATAATGTTTTTTTTTCTGAGTTTAAAACTAAAGTATTATTTATAATAAATGTCTAAAAGTTTCTTTCAATTTTTTTTTTTTTTTTTTTTTTAATTTTTTTTTTTTTTTTTTTTTTAATGTTCATGAAATTTCCTCAATCTTCCTTAAATTTAGGTTTAATGTTGATCACTGAAGTTTTTATATGGTTTTAGCAAATATTCCAGTTCCATATCAATAAGTAAACTGCTGTTTGTAGAAAATGCAACACCATGAAAGAATCATCAGAATCAAATGAAATTTAATGCAGAAACGACTTGTACTGATACAAATAAATGATGAAATTTTCAAAACAAAAGAAACAAATTAAGCGTCCGAAATCAGTATTTGGTGCAGCCACCACGCGCTGCAATAAGTGCTGCTATACGACGTGGCATGGAGTCAAACAGATGTTGAATATCTGCTTGAGGAAGAGAATTCCATATCGCTTGTATGCGCAACCAAAGTTCGTCTTTGGAAACTGCAGGACGCGGATCACGAGTGAGACGCCGACCAACCATATCCCACACGTGCTCAATAGGCGACATATCCGGCGAATAAGCAGGCCAAGGAAGAAGTTGCATGCGTTGTGCTGAACAGAAGTCTCTAACAGTCCGCGCAACATGTGGGCGTGCATTATCCTGCTGAAAGATAGCTCCAGGGATGCCTTGAAGGAAAGGAACGACTTCGGGCTGTAGCACTTCACGGACGTATCTGTTGCTATTGAGATTACCCTCAATTCGTATCAAATTGGATCGTCCATGATACGAAATCGCACCCCAGACCATAACTCCGGGTGTTCGACCACTATGTCGTTCAATAATACACTCAGGAAGGCAGCGTTGACCGGCATAACGTCTAACACGAACACGGCCATCATGGGTCCACAAATTGAAGCGTGATTCATCTGAAAAGACAACTTGGTGCCAATCAGCTCGCCAGTCTCTGTGCTCAAGAGCCCACTGCCGACGCAGCCGTCGATGATCCGCCGTGAGGGGAATCCTGTATAATGGCACCCTTGCACGCAATCCACGGCGCAGCAGACGACGACGAATTGACGAAGCCGACAATTGTACACCTGTAGCAGTAGACCAATGTGCTGCCAGCTGCCTGGAGGAAGCTGTGCGATCATTCACCGCCATGCGGAGCAGGTGTCGATCATCGCGCTCTGACGTCACCTTCTGTCGTCCAGTGCCTGTTTTTCGAGTTGTTCGGTGCTCGTCGGTCCACTGCTTCCAAACTCGCATCACTGTGGAACTGTTCCGCTGCATACGAGCTGCTATTGCGCGATAGGAAAATCCTCCTTCTCGAAGGCCGATTATCCTCCCTCGTTCAAACTCCGTAAGTTGCTTGAATTTCTTATTCTTCCGTCGTGGAGGCATACTCAGGTCTCACTAAACGTTTGCCACTAACAAATAATCATAGACTATTTTCAACGTCCCGCTACAGCACTTTATTTATACGCTTTCAGCATCAATTCAGAGGGCGCTGCGCGCGCCACGCACGCGCGATGGCTCTGAAACTTTATTAATTTGCATAATATCCTATAATTGACATTTGCTGCGGATTTCATTTGATTCTGATGATTCCTTCATGGTGTTGCATTTTCTACAAACAGCAGTTTAGTTACAACTACAAAAATATTAAGAAGTATGTTTTTACACTTACGATTAGGTCGGGGATACTTTTCCCTTTCCTTTCTCCAATGATTCAAAAGAGCAAAACGATATAAATCGCTTTTATCCATAATTCTCACTTTTTAATTTCACAAAAGACTACCAGCATTTGAGAAATCTCAAACAAGAATGAGTAAAAAAAATTTTTTTAATTGAACTAACAGATGCACCTTTTGTAACAATATTTTGAAATGAACCATTGTTTAAATAATATCTAGCGTAAAATTTTTATGTAACTCTCTATTACTTCATTGTTGTAAAAGTTACAATGCTAAGTATTGTTGAAAATATTTTTTAAGAGTTAGTTATTCTAAATCTAATGTAAGAAAAAAAATATATTAATAATGATCGATTTAAGAATTAAGTTTAAAAAAACTTTCTTCCGTACATTTTTATTTATTCAAAGGATACAATTGACATAGAAAAATTATTTTAGCTTTACTTTAAGTACAACATATAAAAACAGAGCGGAGATTATTTAAAAATCAAATCATTTGATAGAAAATTGACTCTTTAAATTTGAGCCTTCTCAAGGAACTCTTAGTTCCTTCTCAAGGTCCTAGGTAATCTTCTTAGGGCAAATATCGGTTCGACTTCGTCACTGCACTATACTGATCTTAAATAATTTTATTTATTAATTGATTTTAGTTATTAATTTATTTTTTTATAAGTTTACTTTATTTATTAGTTTACTTTATCTATCGTTATTTTTATTCAGTGTTGCAAAACAAACTAACTCACTTATTCATTTACTTATTTAGTGGTTTTAAGAAAAAATTTAAATATCAACTTCAGTAAAAAATTTGAAAATCAATGGTAGAGTGGTTAAAGCACTAAGCTGTCATTATGAAATTCTGGGTTCGATCTCCGGCAGCGTTTTGAAATCCACCCAACTTTAAAACGATGGGTATGAGTTTGATGGTGAAGTGAAGGCAGTCATTGGTGCACGTTTTTACCAAAATTTCGGCTTTAGTCTCAAGATTGTTAAACTTCAACCTTTTTAACTCCTTATGACCCACAACGGGATGTTGCTGGAATTAATTTGCTTGGTAAAAATTTAAAACCAATGGTCTCCATAGCAACGAAAAATTTTAAATGACGCTAATTTAAGTAGCACAACAAATATTTTTAAAGTAACATACATTTCAATTGTATCTTTTATTTTACATTTAATTAAAATAAAAGCTATATAATACATATATTATTTCATTGCGTGCGTTGAATTTTTTCGATCAAGTGGTCATCATGGTATTAGACATCAAACATGTCGAAAACAATATATCAGAATTTGAGTGTAGAAATAATCATTAATTTTTAAACGTAAGAGCAAAACTGAATAAGAAAAGGAGGAAAAAAACACCTGAAAAAATACTGCGCAATAAGGCCGGTCGAAGAAACTAAAATTTTTACCTACGTCAAAGTCTTAGAACAGAAAAGTATTGTGATGGCTCAGTGGCTAAGGCACTGAGCTGTCACAGCAAAGAACTGGGGTTCGGTTCCGGGAGTGACTGAAATCCCATACTGTTTCAGATCGATAGGAATCAGATCACCTGAAAAGTGTTAGCAATCGTCCCACATTCTACCAACAGCAAGCCGCTTTTCTATCTTAATGTTTATATAACACGAGATTTCTCATTTTAAATTTCCTCGCCAAGTTTTCTTAATTGTATTAATGACAGAAAATCGCATTAACTATTTAATAGTATCAGTGAAATTTTTTATAATCTTTTTAATCTTGCTATATATAAAGCGTTTTATTGTTCTTTTGGATAGAAAAGTGAAGAGTAACAATTATTTTATATTTGAAAATACTTCTATTAGATTTTGAAAAGCGTTCGTCAATGTAAAAAACAAAAAAATGTATTTTGGGCTTCAGAGGGCCCCAGCTCCGAATAAAACTTTAAAAAAAGAAGGGGGGGAAACGGGATCTGGGGGCCCTTGCCATGTCGGGGCCCAAGCTACAGCTTATTCAGCTTAGACGCAAATCCGGACTTGCATTCATGCATAGATCGATGTTCAGCAGGAATATTTCTCAAGATAATGTTATTGAATTCCACCCTCCAACTCAAATCCCTTCAAATGTCTCAATTTATCTTGATAATTTGCCATTCCAAATGAAAAATTTACGCCTGCTACTGGTTTGAGTTGTATTTGAAGAATTTCGCAATCAGAATCTCTTAAATTATACTATTCTGGCAACGGATGGATCCAAACAATCAGACAAAATTTGCGTGGGAATATATACCTCCAAAGGGTACACTATCTCAAATCATCTTACTCCGTATACATTGGTCTTTACTGCCGAACGATTGACCATTTTCTTAGCCCAGCCTTCAAACATTGTGTTACAAGCAACGACCACTATATCTGTTTAATTGGCAGCCGCTCGAACCTTGCGTTTTCACCAAAAGCACCCGAAAATCTCCGAGAATCTCTCTTCGTCTTCTCTTGACCAAATTGCCAAATCAAGTCAAACAGTGATATAAGACNAAAGAAAAAAAAATATTTTGGGCTTCAGAGGGCCCCAGCTCCGAATAAAACTTTTAAAAAAGAAGGGGGGAAACGGGATCTGGGGGCCCTTGCCATGTCGGGGCCCAAGCTACAGCTTATTCAGCTTAGACGCAAATCCGGACTTGCATTCATGCATAGATCGATGTTCAGCAGGAATATTTCTCAAGATAATGTTATTGAATTCCACCCTCCAACTCAAATCCCTTCAAATGTCTCAATTTATCTTGATAATTTGCCATTCCAAATGAAAAATTTACGCCTGCTACTGGTTCGAGTTCTATTTGAAGAATTTCGCAATCAGAATCTCTTAAATTATATTATTCAACGGATGGATCCAAACTGGCAATGGCTGGATCCAAACAATCAGACAAAATTTGCGTGGGAATATATACCTCCAAAGGTTACACTATCTCAAATCAGCTTACTCCGTATACATTGGTCTTTACTGCCGAACGATTGACCATTTTCTTAGCCCAGCCTTCAAACATTGTGTTACGAGCAACGACCACTATATCTGTTTGACAGCCGCTCGAACCTTGCGTTTTTCACCAAAAGCACCCGAAAATCTCCGAGAATCTCTCTTCGTCTTCTCTTGACCAAATTGCCAAATCAAGTCAAACAGTGATATCCCTCTTATTTATTTAGGCTCCTTCCTACAATAGAATAAAATAAAACGAACAAGCAGACCTGCTTGTAAAACAAGTGCTAAACCAAAATCTCATTTCACATCTTTTATCACCTCAAGACCTTAGCCAGGAATTCCTTAAGGAGCGCTCAGTAATGAACTCAGTGTATGGAAGGATTACAAGAACCTTCCTCTCCTTCCCCTCCCTTGATGGATCTCAAGATCACCGTCCACTAATCAGCTTCCAAAATCTTGATGTTCTAATTGCCAGGCTAAGAACTAAATCTCTTTCAAATAATGCGATTTTACTCAAGTGCAAACTGATACAAAGCTCAAACTGCTCTTATTGCGGTGGTATCGACGCAAACGAACACTTCCTTCGATAATGCCCATCATTTCCAGAATGCTCGTAAAGAACTTTACCAATCCTTATCTCTTCATAACCCAGCTTTTACCGATATCACTTTCCTCGAACTTGTCATTCAATCCTCGAATCAATCCCGCAGTGGAGTGATCGTTAAGACACGGTTCCCAGCAGATCAACGAAGTCGAGCATCACTGGCTGCGGTCAGTGTGCGGGTGGGTGACTACTTGTATCGGTCTACGGTAGGGACCGAGGGTGTGCGGTATTGGTCCTCTTTTAACTGTTCTACCGTAAAGTGCTCGAGCTCGACTTCGCGTGTAAGACGTCGGGCTACCGAAGTGGGGGTGCCATCCCCTCTGCAGAGGATCAAAATTGCGAAGGCATGTCTTCGGATCATCCTCAAGGATATTTCTCAGACCGTCACCAATAGCCCATTGTGGAGCTCTAGAGCGACTAAATGAACAACAACAACAATCCTCGGATCAAACTTTAATCCCTCTACAAATTCTTCCAAGCCACAAATCGCGTCTGACCTTCAACTTTAAGCTATCTATCAAGCCTCAATGCAAAGCTTCATAAATTATGGGAAACATCCCTGAGGATGATCCGAAGACATGCCATCACAATTTTGATTCTCTGCAGAAGGGATGGCATCCCAGCTTCGGTAGCCCGACGACCTGCACGCGAAGTCGAGCACTTTACGATAGAACAGTTTAGCGAAAACCAATACAGCACATTCTCGATCCCTACGCAGACTGATCCAAGTGGTCACCCACCCGCACACTGACGGCAGCCACTGATGCTTGATTTCCAGTCCACTGCGGAACGCTTCATTAATGAAGATAAAGAGCTATAAGCTAATGCAAAGTACCCGTGATATTCTTTTACAATCTACTATCTACACAGCGATATTTTCAAACAGATAATTTTCTGATAATATTTCTGTACATTTTTGAGCTCAAATCTGCTCTATATCACAAGATATTAGGAGATAATAAATAATTCTGGTGAGTTTGAAGTGAAGATTTGTTTTAGATATTGTTCGAACAGCGAGATTAAGTTCATTTTACAAATTATCATCTAGGTTTATATTTCAAGAAGGTAAAGTAAGTTGACCAGGTAAGAAGTTTATAAGTTATAGCAACTGTTTTTTAGTGTTATTCTTTTTCAAATGACGATTCTGACATCTTGAAATGATAGTAGGTATTTAAATGACGATTTTTTTTTTAGATACAAATAAAAAATCACGTAGCAAATACACGTATACAAAAAATACTACTCAAGGGAGTCTCAAAACAAAATGATCATTTTGTTAGCCAAATGTCTTCTAAATGCACCGGTAACAGTAACGCAAAAGTGTGGACATTAAAGATCTTGCAGTGCTTAGCAGTAAAGATCTTATGGGCAGTAAAGAACTTAAAGACCTAGTGTAGAAAACACCATACATATCAAAACTGCTTATAGCAGTATTGTGAATTTAATATTTCTTGCTCTTAATATCTGATATATAGTTTGTAAGACGAACATTTCCTTAGAAACAGTGATTATTCTTTTTCGAATTATATTTATTTTGTTTCTTTCAAATACCTCCTAGTAAACTTCTTGCAATATTTTGTTTTTAAAAATAATCACTTATTTTTTACAAATCAAAAGAATAAGGCTTAAAGTAAATAATTTCTATTGTGTACTTATTAAAAGTTATAACTTATAACAATTTAATATTATGTATTGTTTAATAGATTGCATAAAAATATATGGATCTGACAAAATTTCTAGTATATGTTTACTTTAAAATTTATTATATAAATCCAATATAAAATATTAAAGCACAATGAAAAACATTTTAAAATAATATGTAATGGTAATATGTGTAACTTTTAAATGTTCCAGGTGATAATTATGTTGATATATTTATAGTGTACAGCATTCGAAGTATGAAATGCTGTTAAAATAAAAAATATTCAATCATTTCATAAATTTTCACTTATATTCTGAAAAAAAATATAAAGATACACTTTTATAAATAACATAACATTCGTAATGAATTTTTAATTTTCAGATGGCAACTAGACAAGTTTTGCTACTATCTAACTCAAAGCTACATGGTCAAGACTTTTTTGAATGGTGTTCTGATTTCTTTCCTTCATTCTTATCAAAGTAAGTGCAAATAGATTAGTTGCAAGTATAAAAAATGCTGTAAAGAAATTTTAAAACATCCAAAATACTGTATCATGGCTGATCTGTTAAAATGTCAGGGACCAGTAATTTTAAAGTTAACCTATAATCTAATTACTGATATCTAGAATACTGAAATACAACCTTCTGATTGGTCTTAGATAAGAAGGTGATACAATTGTTTTTTCTAATTATAGAGGTATCAGTCTGTTATGTACTATTTAAAAAAATTGTCTGAAATCTTATCTAAAATTGACATGATATATGAATCCTCAAATTTGAAATTATCATTGAGGTTTTCGCATAAGAAAATCTAGGGATGCGAATAGTTATTTGATTGAATACTCAAAATTGGACCAAAAATATCAGCCAAAATACAACTTTTTTTTGAAAAAAATAAGTAAATAAAAGCATTAATTAATAAATTATATATATATACATATATATATAAAGTTTAGTCATTATGGAAAAATAATCAAAACTTGGCTGTATTATTGGTATAGATAAAGGAAAGAAACACTTCAATAAAATATTTAAGATGATTAAAAATATTTAAAATAAATAATAAACTGACTACCAGCTATCAATAAAAACTATAGTTGTTAAGTTGGAAAAAAAAATAGGAAAAGTATATTATCTTAATTTTAAAACAAAATTTTAATGCTAAAAAAAATTGTTGATGAATAATTATCCAAAAAACGTTCAAAGAGATAGTGACTATTAGAAACGCTTTTAAAGATGCAAATTACAAAAAAATAAACAGAAATCAATCTCAATTTTTGAAAGAGGGTTTTAAAGCCAAGCACCTCAGTTTTCCAATTACCATATTTTCAAGAAAATTTTAGTTTAAAATCTAATAGAATCTCTTTTAATTGTCATGTCATACTAAATATGACTATGAAAACAAATTTTTTTTATTGGTATATTGTTAATAAGATGAGAGTTTTAAACGATTCTTTTTTCAATTGACTTTTCTTTCATCTTGAAATGAAGATTATTATAATGATTCTTTTTCTTAAACACAAATAATTAATTGGGTAAAAATACGTGCGTACAAGAAATACTACTCACGATAATCTCAAAACACAAATATGTTGTAAGCCAAATTGCTTCAAAATACACCGTAAACAGTAACCCAGAAGTATAGGCAATCAAGAGCTTGCAGCGCACCCTAGTGTAGAAAACACCATCCATTACCTGTAATATAAACTGGTATGACCTTTTAATATTTTGTTGAATTTACTTTTATAAATAACCTTTATTTAATCTAAAAAATATACCTGAGAGCTTTATTGAATTGTACTTTAACCAATTATAATTTTGAATTAAAACTATTTTTTTTCTGCATGATCAAAGAAAGTAATTATTAAGTTAAAAAATAAAATGTACGACTCAATATTGAATTTATTTAAAATTCTGCATAAATTGTTTTTTGATGGCTAATATAAATCAAGAAAAGGGTTCTTTGTCAGAAATTACTTACTTTATCCTGATCATGTATATAGCTTGCAATCAAGTATTATAATGTAAGTTTTGTGCATAATTTAATATCTAATCAAGTGTCCCCAGTGATGAAAAGGAAACTTGTCCTAGGTTTTTGACAGTTTTTGTCAGATTTTTAAAGTTTTTGACATTTTTCGATAGGTTTTGACACTTTTCTACAGATTTTCGCACTTTTCAAAAGATTTCGGCACTTTTTGACAGATTTTTGACAAATGTTAAAAACCCAACCCTGTCTCCAACATATGATAAAAGCATTTTACTTTTTTCTGTTATTCAATTTTTATTATTTATTTTTAGGAACAATGTAAAGAAGCTTTTGTTTATTCCGTATGCTGTGAGAGATCATGACGACTACTTAAATAAAGTAGAAGGCCCTTTTATGAAACTGGGTAAGAATATAATAAAGAGTATGCTTTTTATTTACTAATTTGAACTTTTGATGTATCAGTACTTTTCTTAAAAATTTTTGAATTTTGAAAAACTTTACTCTGCAATCCCTAAAACTTCTTTGTCATTTCATTTTTAATCCGTTTGGTTACTCATTGGGTGTTTATACATTTTAGTCTAACTTTGTCTGGTTCTTTTTTTAAGTTCTAAAAATATACAATTTGCGTATCCCGAATTCTATAAATTTAATTCATTGAATTCCCCTATACATGCATAATTTTAAATATTAAAATGGGGGGTACAACAGTTTTAAGCCCTTTATTTTATTCTGAATTCTTAAAATGTACAAATACTAAAAAAAATATTGGGAAATATAAAAGCATAATTACAAAGTCTAAAAATACAGGTAGTATATAGGTATATAAAATAAAAGTACAGATAGGTTTAAAAAAATGTAAATTGAAAGCCATGATCATAATTCAACAAGTTATATACCAAATTCTGTAGATATTGTTCTGATTCTTCATTAAAATGCCTCTTTATTAAGCATCATTAAAACTAAAACAAAAGTATAAATTATTACCTAATGTGCATGTATCAATACACATAATTAAAACAAAAATCTAGTTAGTTCTGTTTGTTTGCTTATTAGTTTTATATCATATTTGTTACTTTATTTGGCGACTTTATACCAAGCGACCAATTGCTTATTAGTTTTATATATTTGGCGACCAGTATACCAAGGAAATTAAAGCAAAAATAGAACATATTAATTAAAAAATAGACAAAATAAGGCATTTAGTATATATATATATTCATTCCAGCTACATAAGTAAGTTATAAAAGTATTTAATTTAAATAAACTTAAATCTGAATGGATATAAATCAAATATTTAAATGCGACTAATGGAAAATTATGATTTTAAACTTTCTGTTCGGTTTGTCTTTCCGCATTTGGTCTCCTTTTCATTTTATTTGTTAGTCTATTTTAAACATTGAATTAAATTTTGAGAATTTATCTGGATAAGACATTTATTACTAAGATCAGACTTTAAAGACATTTAGACATTAGACAAAGATTTAGACATTTATTACTAAGAATTTCAAAAATTATTAGCCAGTAAATTAACCAAATATCAAAAGTATTTGTCAGTTTTCAAAACTCTTTGCCAAATGCAAATCTTAACAATTTTTTTATGATTAATTTTTCCCATTGAAAACTATTTTACGGTAGTTTGTTTCAGGCTTACATTACCCAATTCTAATTGGTTATGTGGCTTAAAAATATTGTTTTGTTTAGGAAAATTCATTTTGACGGAATTTTAATTTCTTTCTAGTGGGAAAAAAATCATTCACTAATACTTTTGCCAAAATGGAATTTTATTCCCCAAATTTACGATTTTATCGCATTTGGCAAGGCGGCAAATGCTTAGGAGGGCCCTGAAAGAATCAAGTAATTTAAAGCAGGTCAAACCTGGGGAAAATCACTAAGATATCCTTATAAATATGAGACGATGTATATACAGTCAGACCTCGATATAAGGTCATCCGCATATAAGGTCACTTTTCCAAAGTCCCGACTCACTGAATATAGAAATTCTTTGTTACAGATTATCGGATATATGGTCAAGTTTTAAAAATTATCGCTTATAAGGTCATTTTTATCTGAGGCTTCGAACAAAATCCTATTTAACTTCCTTACAAGGCAATTACCCATCTCGAGTTCTAGGAAAATGTTGCAACCAATGAACAAGCTACAATTTCTGAAATTGTTTCACAAGTTGTGGACAGTGATTACAATGACAGTGATCCTGAGACTGTAGCTGTAACCCAAGTGGAAGCCTTCAATGCAATAAACGTCATATCAAATTTTTTTATAAACCATGAGGGAGGTGAGGAACAATTCGGAAAGTTACAAAATCTAGAAAACATTGTTCAAAAAATGAAACCAAGAACGAGACAGGCCTGCATAAATGATTATTTTAAATAAGGTAAGATGTAATGTATGTATGTACACTTTGAGGAAATTTGTAAACAGCTTTATTTTAAATTAAAAAATTTTCTAAAAGTCTAACTTTCTTTAATTCTTGACTAATTCTGTTAATATTTATTGACTTAAATATTTAAATTATGGCCGATCGCTTTCATTTGTATTACCATTTTTAAAAAGTTATAATGTGTACTATTTACGTGCTTAGCTACGAACTGCTAATGAATCGGTTAAAAGGTCACCCCGCTTATAAGGTCACTTTTTCAATGCCCCTTAGGGTGACCTTATATCGAGGTCCGACTGTATATTCATATTTAATAGAAAATGAATAAGTTAAAATAGTATTTGTTTAATTTGTACTATAATTATAGTTGTTATAAACTAAGAAATCAATTTTTTTTTAAAATTCCATTTCTATTTTATTAGGGTTTCAAGTTGAAAGCATTCATAACAAACCAGACCCAGGTTTAGCAATCAGTGAATGTGATGGGATCTTTGTTGGTTAGTAAAATTTTGTTTTTACAAAATGAAGCAACAAATTTAAATTTCTTTAGTTAGAAAATGATTAGTTAATTTTTTTGAACAAAAATATGTTGAAGGCTCTTTAATTACAAAGAGAGGAAAGTTGTCAGGATCATACCTCTAACTGAAGAAATGGTGTACTGAGAACCCACTAGAGGATAAATAAGGAAGCTTTTTTCACATGGAGATTCAAGCTAAGAAACATGTTGCTGCTTACTTGCATTAAGTTTTTATTTAAGTTAATTGGTTTTATATATTTTCTGTGTAATTTTTAAGCATCTGTGTACGAATATCACAGAAGCTCTGTAAAATACTGAAGAGACTTAATGGGACTTAACTTAAACACTTAACGAGAGTATCAACATGATATTTTAAAAAATCGAATATCGCAAATTACACATCAGGATTTAAGTGATCTAAAAGTCAGATATCACATTCATGCTGTTAAATTATCACACACCGAGATACATATTCGTGCATTTTTGAAATTCTATATCGCTATTCATTTTCACACAATTTTCATCAGCATCAAACATCAATTTATGAGATGCAAAGTTGCAATTCATGTTTGCATGATTTAAAAATTACACATGATTTTAATTCACGTGATTTAAAAATCAAATAGTTTTATGTGTATTCCGCGCGTCTTGAAAATTCAACATCGTTGTTTGTAGTCGCGCATCTTTAGTATTCAATGTCCAGATTCATATTCATGCAATTTTAAAACAAAACATCTTGATTCCTATTCATGTGATTTCAGCTGCATTATTTAATTATTTTGCAATTTGAAATGCTTTTAAATAAATATCTTTAAATTAAATTTTTTATTCTTTATAAAAGAATTTATTTTTTCTCTCTACCCAATCCTAAATTATGTAGTTACAATTTAGGAGCAGCATGACGCCCGGTGGCTGAGCGGTAGCGCTTCGCGCTGTCATGCCACAGGTCCCTGGTTCGATCCTCGGGCCGGGCAAGGTTGACTCAGCCTTTCATCCCTTCAGTGGGTCGATAAATGAGTACCAAGCATGCTTGGGAACTAAACACTGGGGGTTCCGCGTTCGGCTGACCACCTGACTGGAACATCTGCTCCTGCACCCCAGAGCCCAAGGTCAAGAAAACTGAGATGGGCACAGTAGGCCTTGGCCCTCTATGGGCTGTCGCGCAACTGAGTTTAGTTTAGGAGCAACATACCTACTACTAAACAGATCGAATTAAAAGTCATTTATAACAAAAAAATTTCTTTTTGTTGTTTAATATAATAACAAATTGTATGCTCTATTATTTCTTGGTTTATCAAAGTTAATTTAAAAAGATTTTGTCCACCATTACATATAAATAATTTTTAATTTTATATATAATATTTAATATTNCAGCCAACTAACTGGTTTATAATGTTATTAATATTTAAAAACTCACATTTTTAAAAAATATTAAGTGTTTGCAAAGATTTTAGATCCTTGCAAATGTAAATTCAATTTTTATTTCGCAACATCCACAAATAATTGTAATCAGTAAGAGGAGAGATACTACAGCTAAGATATTAAGGTGTGTATTTATATGAAAAAATACTAATCTACTCCAATATCTTTTTTTTTTTCTGCTTTGTGGGCAGTTCCCCCCGGATCACAATGCAATCTGAAAACAACTTCCAGAACTTGCATTGTTTTGGAACCACATCATATTGGGAACACTTGCATTGGGAACCACATCATATTTTTTTAATAGGAAAGAAAATATGTGAAGATAGAAAGAAAAATTTTCTTTTTATAATTGCATATCTACTTTTACATAAAGGAAAGGGTAAAAAAAACTATGAAAAGACTTTTTCCGAGAATTATATCCCTCCCTCAAAAGAACAAAAATGCTTCGCAGTGGGGGGAAAGGCTACAACTGCATGTAGTTGATTGTTAACACATTCTGTATATTGCACTTCTATCTAACGTGGTTGTTTCATCTACTATCTAGTTAGACCGTGTAGCGTGCCAACCGAGAAAGTAGAGTGTGCAGTCCCCCCCCACACACACACACACAAATTTAAGTGAGGGGGCAAACAACGCGTTTTGCCCTTCCTGAAATTTAAACACTCGCTAAAATAAAGTCAAGTGAAATTGGTAAAATAAATAACCAATTACCACACTTTTTTACTAAAATTTGAACATACTTACCAACAAACTTGCAAATCTGTAACTTACACATTGTATTCATTCAAACTTATAAAAATTAGAGAGAAAAAATGCTTATAAACTCTATCATGCCATAATTATTTTTTAAAAATTAAATGAGAATGTTTTTTAAAAAAAATTTGCAAAGAAATTGAAAATATTTTATTAATGAAACAATTGATGATTATAATGAAACAACAATGATTAAATATTTAAATAACATGTGTTATTGGAACAATATTTTGTAGAATTATTATCTTCTTAGCAAATAACAGATTTGCCTTGAAATTGTTTATATGTAAAACGGAAGTCTCTTGAACTACTTGAAGCCTGATTAAACAATTTTACAATTTATAGGTGGTGGGAATACTTTTTTGTTGTTGAAAACTTTGTATGAAAAGGATTTGATCGAACCCATTAGGACAGCTGTTTTCAAAGTATAGTCAGTCTTCTTAATTTTAAAAATTGTTTTTTATAATATTTTAAGAGTGTCTTTTTAATGAATGATTGTTCAATTGCAGGGATGGGAACTGCTCCTCTTTTTTTTTTAAATGATTTTATAAAGTGGTTGAGAGATTTAAAAACTAAGATTCATAGAATTTTAGGTAATTCAGCTGATGCCTAGAAAGACTCTCCCTTATGTAATTGTGAAACTTATGCTCACTCTGTGGTGTTTTATATGAGCTTTTGAATTGTTTACACGTAATAGTATGCAAAATAATTAAAAATCAAGTTTATTGATCCTAAGAATTTTTTTATTAAAACATAAATTTTGCTACCATCCACAAAAATATAGCCCATAAAGTGGAGCAAGTTAATACCCCTGCTGTTGCTATACAAAACATCTGCAGCCAACTAACTGGTTTATCTGCTCCATCTGGATGAGATGAAGTTTTGTACTTATGTTGTCCCATTTTGTCTTGAAGAAAAAACCGGAGAAGAAAAACAGTGCGAGAAATTTATCAACATGACCCATTGGTATGTGAAAAACATCATGAGTAAATATAGTTTGTCTACAGTAAGAACTCTCTGCCACTGAGTCTGAGGCGCCGGGTTGACTCATCAATAAGACTGGCAAGAATTTTTTTTTCTCTTTCTCAATTATTGTTGCTCGTCCACCCATTCACCCACGCTGATCATATGGCTTGAAGGACCTCATCAATAAGAATCTTTTTTCTTATCTCTTCTCGATGAATATTCTTCATCCACTACCAATACTCTTGCAGATGTGAGTTTGAATTTCCATTCAAGCTACATGTCTTTTTTTTTTGTCATGTGATTTTTTTTCTTTTTTGCTTTGTACCATTTTTTCTACCCATAACACATTTTTTTCCAAATCCCCAAAACAAACAGACATTTAATTCTCAAGTTGTAAATTGGATTTTGTTTTTACATTCGTAGTTGATATCATACAGTCTGTCGTCAAACAAAAACTTGTCTTACTAATATTTTAATAAAAAATATTAGTTTAAAATGAGAAAATATATCATTTTCCCAGCAAATTCATATTGGTCCACTGTTTAGAACATTTTTTGTAAACATTTATTTTTGATTGATTGAGAAACTCTCTCCCAAAGCCCACGAAAAAATAAATTCACTGGATGGCTTCATATTATGGTCATTTAACTTTCAAATATAGATAGATTGTGGCATATTTACCAGAAATTACTGTAATACTTAGGGTTACATTCCAGTGGATGCCAGTGTTGCGGACAAGATTAACTTTTCGTGGTGGTTGTGTTTTTAAGGAAATCTTTGTACTTTTCCATTACGTCGGCACTACTAAGTTTTGCCGACATTTCCACCTAAAAAACTAAAAAAAAAATTTTTTTTTAGAAATTCTGTTAAATATACTTGTGTCTGGTGACTTTGCATTAGTGACTTTATCTCTTGTATTAGCAAAAAAGAAAAGGACAATCTTCTTGATGCATGCACACCTGGAAATAAAGTCTGGAGCAAACTGATGAATTACAGAAGATTCTGGGACAAACTGATGAATAACTAAGAGAATTACTTTTTGAAATACATACATAAAATAGTATACGAGGGTAATTTAAAAATTGTTGAGGATAAAATTTAGTTATTGCATAATATTACTCATTTAGATCAATTTTTATGGTGTTAAATGCTTTTTTCAGAGAGGAAGCACCCTGCGCTTTTTATTCTTAGGGAAAGCTCTGTAATTATTATTGCGAGTATGTCTCTGATTATTAAATTAAATATTTTATTATTATTATTGTCACTTCATTTATGTCTGAATCAGCTATATTATAAAAAATAGAATAATGTGTTCGTCAATTTTAGAAAGGTATTCCCTACATCGGCTCTAGTGCTGGTACAAATGTTGCAACAAGAAGTATTAGTACAACCAATGACATGCCCATCTGTTTTCCACCAACTTTAGAAGCATTGAAATTAGTACCATTTAATATTAACCCTCATTACATAGAGGCTGATCCTAACAGCAAACATATGGGGGTGAGTTCCCTTTATTTATGTTATTTCCAAACAGATTTTTCTTTGTAAGCCATTTTTTCTGTGTAAATAAAGCATATTAATTTCACTTTAATCCTGCTTTTCCGTTTCTTAGGAGACTAGAGAAGATAGAATAAAAGAATACCTTAATGAACCTGGATCTGCACCTGTTTTGGTAATTTTTTTTTCTTCATTTTTTTAAGGTATTATCTTAAGTTGAGATGGCTAGGCCACCTCACCACTACCTATATTCTTCATTCCTATAATCCCCATGGTAGAATCGCAGCAGCACGGCAGCATTGTCACAGAACATTACAGAGTTCTGGCAGAAAGTAAAAAACTTTGGTTTTCTTTTCTGCAAAAATTTTTTTCTCTAAAATTATATTTAAAAGATGCCTTTTTCGCGCGTTGGAGGAAAAAGAAATGTTCTTATTTTAGAAGAATGAAAAATAAAGAATATTGATGCAAAAAATTTCTTTTCTGCAGAAATGTTTGAAAGATTTTTTTCCCTCCACAGTTATACTCAAGAGATACCTTTTTCACGCATGAGAGGGGAAGAAATGCTCTAGATTTTTTTAAATTCCTTTTTAGAAAAATTAAAAAATATTTGGTTTTCTTTTCTTTTGTTGATTTTACGATTTTTTATTATTATTTTTTTGTGTGATGATGTTTTATGAAGTGCAGAAAAGGAAATAAATAATGTGTTTTCCTCTTACAAAAATGTGAGAATATTGCCCATGATTGCCTTTCATTTTTGAAAAAAAATACATATAATTTTATTATATCCAAATAAGCTTTTCTTTGTAAATACGACGTTTCTGTTACTTTAAATTTAATTTTATAACATGTATATTAGTTGTTATTAAAAGTATCTTGCAAAAGGGTATTAGTGCTAGAGGAGTTTGTCGCAGAAAGCCCAAAAAATTTCTTCTACAGTACCTATAATAGATTAATCTTGTTCCCATGTCATACTTTTTCATAAAAATCTGGCATTATGAGATTCTATTCTATTTTGGTCCATTTGAACTAAAATGAACCCTCTATATAAACATGCATAAGTGATACCCAACGTTTTGTTGCATTATGCAAATAATTTTATTGCTAGAAAGTGATTTTGTTATTTGTTTAGTACGTACAGAAAGTACAATTTCCCAATTATATCTATTTGCACTTTGATATAGCTATTTAAACAAGTCACATTGTTTCCTTTGTATGTTTTCAAACTGAACCAAATGAAACCAAAGCTAATTGGATGAAACTTGGAAGTTATGAAGGTTTTATATATTCAAGGGTAAAAATCAAAATTTATTCAAGGAGACACATTGGCTTTCATCTTATTTAATATTGCTTTAGAAAAAGTTATCAGAGATTCTTACATAAACAACAGAGTAGGCCGGGATAGCCTGGTCGGTAGGGCACTAGGCCCATGTTCAAGTGTTCAGGGTTCGATCCCCGTCGGCCAAATGTTGACTGATGCATGTTAAATCTGTCGAGTCGTAAATTCCTCCATGTTCCCATAACAAATTAATACCTCTGGGGGTACTGATCCAGGAGTTTCCTTCTCTTCTGGATTGGTTCAAAATTACAAGGCTACGGAGTTGAATATAAGTGGTCCTAAGCCCAAGAAATTGGGTTGGCTGTTCAACAGCAGCTATATATATATATCAGGGGTCTGTCCAGATATTTTGTGAAAGGTCCGTTTTTCGTGAAATTGTGAAAATATTACTCACATTCTTTCAACCAGGGTCCGCTTTTATGAATTTGTGCAAAAACAAAACTTTTTCAAGGAGTTTTTAAATTGTAAAGACATACATGATTATGCTCAACACTGTAAAATTATAATTAAAAAAATTAAATTTTAAAAAATAAACAATTGCTGTTTCTAAATTTGAGATGCAACATACAAATATTTGGTATTTAGCCTATACTGCTGAACGCAGAATATTAATTTCGGACGAATAATGGAAGAATCGTCTGCCAAAGACAAAACTTAATTCGTTTACATCCATATTTCTTGTTTTCTGCTCTGAAAAGGGTTTATTCGATTAACAAAATAATAATGAAGATAAACAAATTTGTGAAGGGTCCGATTAAAAGAAAAATCATTTTGTGAAGGGTCCGTTTTTAAGTTAAAATATTTTGTGAAGGGTCCGTTTTTATGAAAAGATATTTTGTGAAGGGTCCATTAACGGACCCAAATTTCTTCTAAACAGACCCCTGTATATATATATATGTATATATATATATATATATATATATAAAGCTTGAATACAAGAAAGCTAATCTCAATTTAAAAAAATTAACTTACTCTCTGATATTCCAAAAAAAAAAATTATCTCCTTTTAATTTTTTTCTTTGTCTTATGTTGGTCTTGTTGTACCATTTTTCTATCAATGCTTGTGTTAGCTGGATATTTTTTGGAGCATGATGTTAAATAGTGCTTAAACATATTAATTTTGTATGTTTGATAGACTGCATAATGTTTGTATTATAAAATAGCACTAATTAACAAATGTGTTTTGAAATCCATACCTAAAACATTAAGAGAGGATAGACTCTTTTAAAGATGTCTCTTAGATAATTAAAATTGTTGCTTATTATAGGGTCTCAAAGAAGGGAGTGCTTTGTTGGTTGAAAATGATAAGGCTACTTTAATGGGTCATCAAGCTGCAAAGCTTTTTCAGAAGTAAGTTTTTTTTTCTATCTATGCATTGTTAGTTTGTCTACAGTAAGAACTCCCCCTGCTACAAAGTCTAAGGCCATCTGCTATGAAAACAAGAATAGCGCATTTCAGAGAGGGTAGCTTCT
This sequence comes from Parasteatoda tepidariorum, assembly GCF_043381705.1. Lineage (NCBI taxonomy): Eukaryota > Metazoa > Arthropoda > Arachnida > Araneae > Theridiidae > Parasteatoda > Parasteatoda tepidariorum. The sequence continues at coordinate 11,056,732 of NC_092207.1, read as the reverse complement.
CTTCACTCTATGGCTAACACAATAGACTGGCGAACAAGATTACCTTTCTCTCTTCGACCCGAGCCTAAACAGTGAGTTACCCCACACCCTTATATAGTTATACCTCATTACCATAGTCACCGCCACGGGTGCAGACAAATGAGTAGGGGAGTACTTACTTTCGACAAACTGTTACATATAATATAGCCCCTTACATTGCTCCCTTTTCTGTAAAAATTTCTAAAGGAAATTTTACTCTTAAGATATCAAAAATAACTTGAAAATGAAACTCGTTTAGGAACGAGATTGAAATTAGAAGTGGCCCTTTGGTCTCAAAAATATGAATCAGACCACCCATAAAATGAATTATCAGTGGTTCACAACACCTGCAACCAAAATAAATAAATGGTATGCTATTTTGTGTCCCAATTACTCAGTCTATTTCATTATAATTTTGAACATTCTGTGCACTGCAGTTTTGTATTTAACTTTTCTCTTAGAAAAATATAATAGAGACATGTAAACAAATCACTGCAAATGCGTACAGCAAACTAGAAATATGTATTGAACTACTTGTAACTAAGTTTTCTTAATTTCTACTCTTGTCAAGGAACAATCTGAACCATCCTTTGCATGCATACAGTAATAAAGGGAAATGTAATTGATATATTTCTGCTGTATTGCAATAAAGTAGTACTCGTTGCAACAGTGAGTTAGCTGAGACAAAAATATTAAATAAAACTAGTTCTCCAAACATCTGGAAAAATTGAGTTCCAGAAAAATGTATGGCATTTCAATTATTGCATACACATTTAACAGGGGAGGGATTTAGATTTAGTTATTTTTGCTGGCAAGTCTTAATTTGTAGTACAAGAGGTTTGAGTGATGCTTAGTAGGACATTAAAATCCTAATATGTACAGCATTTTTTTATACGCAGGGTATCTGCGCACCTGGAAAGTATCGAATTTCGGTATCGAACAAAATTTGTCATGAAATGTCATGATTTAAACTATTTTTTTTTAAAAAGTCATGGATTTAGGTCGTCCAAAAGTCTAATCTTTAAAATGGAATTCACCCCCTCCCAGCAATTTCATGTTGTTCCGAATATCTGAATTTGTAACAAAATCTCCATTCACAGTCATATTTTATTAAAATATAAAATAATTTTATAATGTTCTTTAAAAATTATGGTATTCTCTCAAAAAATGAAAGAAAGAACATCATTTCTAGAACAAATTATCTTTTAAACTTTAGTGATTTCAGAATTTTTGTTATTATTATTTTTTTTTTTATCAATTTAAAATTCTAGCCAAACCAGGCATTGGCAAATTTTTTTTATTCCGAAATGAGAACAGAAAAATCAGGAGTATTTCTTTCCGTTCCGATGAGCAAAAAAAGTATCTTAAAGAATATAATTCTGCAGAAAAAAAGAAAAAGAAATATTTCCTTTTGTATTTTTTTCAGCTATTTTATTGCTTCAACTCTTCCTTTACTCTGTTTTTTAAATTCGAAATCTATAAATAGGAAGATGCAGAGTATAACAGTTTTGGTTATACCTATCATTTCAATTAATGTTATTATAATGCTTTTTTAAATTTATTGTTGTGATTTTGTCGGGAGAAAATAGTAACTTTGTTAAGTCATGAAAAATTCTTGGAATGAGTCATGAATTTGAAAATCTGAAATGTAGCAGATACCCTGTATGTAGTACAAGAAGTATGAGTAATGCTTAGTAGGACATTAAAATCCTAATATGTACAGAATTTTTTTTATATGCAACCAAAAATTGTGTCTAAAAAAATCTGAAATTAGAAGCAAAAGTTAAATTTGAGGAAAGAAAAAGGTGAAAAAAANTAACATAGCCATATTGAAATTTTATACTAATGGAATCTCTTCAAAAACTATTTTGGGCTTTCTTAATAGAATAGTTTCTAATTTACAATCTGTTATATAAACAAAAATAATTGTGAAAGAATCACAGCAGTTGGTGAGTGTAAAGAATAAGGGGAGGCATTAATATATTCATAAATATTAATAAGTAGATGCTAACTATAATTTACTTCAAATTGGTTAATCTTTGAAAAAAATTTTTTATCTCCAGTGTTTTCATTACCGAAAAAAAATGAGAGAGAATTTCTCACCCTTTCTCAAAAACAGGGTGAGATCTCAAAAAGTTAAGTGAGATTTCTAAAAATTAAAAAAACGCGAATAGACTTGGAAAAAAATTATTTCTGTAATTATAATAGATTTTTCACATCTTCTAATTGAATATTTTTGCTGCATCATCATATTGAAAATATTCTATATCTACTTTTTCATCGGCTATTATATTTATTTGGCTGAAAAATATCCGTATTTGTTTCGTTTTGACCGTTTCTACCGACATTTGTTTCATTTTCATTTATCAGTTATGGAGTAGAAGATGTCGCCTTAACAAGGTATTTGTCCATCTTACATTCATGCATAAAAGATTTAAGCATCTTACATGAAGAAACCTTACCTACGGTGAACACGTGGTTGCAGAGAAATGTGTTCTGAAAGGAATTCCGGGGTTCGGGGGGAGTGCTCTGCTGTTCGCACCGGTTCTGAATAATACTGATAAATAGGGAAGCTAGATAACAAGGACCGATGTTCAAAATAATGAAAGGAAAAGTGAAACGGATTTTATTCAAAATAGCAAAAGACAAAATTTTTTCCAAAATTCGTGCATTTTGAAATTGATTAATAGAGTGTGCGAACTTGTTGCGTTAATTGTTTTTTATTGCGAGAAAAGAGAAAAATAGGCAAGATTTTCGCGCTGTAGTGAAAACACTGTTGTAAATTCGTTATGATTAGTAATATTAATCATGTTAATGTTATGTTGAATATATATAACTTTTATTTAAATCTTAAAAAATACACTCTATGACCTTTTTAAATAATAGCTGAATGAATTACAATTTTAAATTAAAAATTTTTGCATAATTAAACAATTTATAGAATGAGCCACGCAATATTGATTATATTTAAAATTAGGTATAAATTGTTTTTATGGTGGCTAATATAATCAAGGAAAGACTTCTTTGTCAGAAACTTGTTATTTTATCATGATCTTGTAAAGTCTGAAAATTATTTTACATTTGTTAATATGTATATAAAGAACTTTCAATCAACAATAAAAAATGAAAATATATTAGTGCTTACGTCCTAATTAAAAGTACTTCTTTTTTGTTGAAAAGTTTGGCTATGCGTGCTGTGTTTGAAAGGTCCCTAAATATTATTTGAAATATGGAATGATTCTCAGAAAAACAGGTTAGCAGCGTTGAATGATTAAAGACACTTAAATGTCTATTTTTTGCTCTTCTGTCTTGCTACTTAAATCTGTGACTAGTTATGATTTTTTTTAAATCAAAAACTAAGTCTTTGCATTTTATAGAAATAAAGATCCTGTGGAATTCAACTCTGGTGATGATCTTAGTTTTCTGCTCTTACATGATTTTTGAGGTAAGAAAATGACAAAATCAAAAGTTTCAGACATGAGGAATAGAGCTTATGAGCCCGCAGTTGCCTTATCCTGATTTGTCATCTTAAACAAAGCAAAATGTATTGTTGGTGTGAAGGAATAAATAATTGCCTGATTGAATAGTTAAATGTGAAATAAAAAATTGTGTGAAAAGTTATGTACACCATTTAAATATTAAAATAACAGCACATTTTAAAAGTTACATTTACAAAAAAACTTTTATTTTGCATTTTCTGACAGTGTTTAAAATTTGAGCAGTTTTCTCATAAGTCCATTTGTGTTTACACATTTGAAGGTTTGGAGGGATTTAACAATACTGACTGATATTTATCAAAGAAATCGTATTCTCATAGCAGCCAACTCTACTGGATTTAGCCAGTTTTTCGTGGTCTAATAAAAATTCTTTTGGATTTTGCAGATTTTAGAAAATTCCTTAATTTTGAGTAAGTTTCCTAAAAAAGTCCCTATTGAAATAAAAATTTTGTACAGATTATTGCTATCTTGCTTGAATAGTTAAATAAAGTATTAGTAGTACATAATGAAGCGAACCTCATTCATAGAAATCTGTTCAAAAAAAAAATTTCGTTCTAAAATTTTCAGATTATTTTTATTCAGAACTCTTTTTTTTTTTTTTTTAATTAATAAAAAAAAATCTTTTAACTATCTATGATGAATAAAATGCCTATTAATATTCGAAATTAGGAGTAAACATTATGCATAACATTTCAAGTATGTTTCAGGTCAATCATAATTGCAAAATATTGCATTTATTCTATTTTGATGACTTTTTAAAATCCCTCAAATTCCCTATGTGTAAAATATTTAGTGCGTTACGCAACAATTATCATGAAATTTATATTATTTCGCAAAATCTACTGGATTTTTTCCTATTTATGTCGGCATCTATGTATTCTATTAAATGTATGATTTTATGTATCAAAAGTCCCAAATTTTAAGATAATTTTTTCAGAAATATAGCTGTGAATGATAGCTGTACTAAAATGTGGAAAAATATTTGCTTGATACATTTCTCTTTAAATGTTATACCAGGTGTCCCAGCATGAACTTTGAGGGAGGTAGGGAACATCGTTAGAAGCCATAATTACATAGGAAAACATGGAAGGAAATGTCACCCTCACATAATAAAGAGTCACTAAGACTGCAATGCAGAATATAGTGTAAAGCGCTTTATTGCACAACAAAAGAGTGCAATATAGAGCTGTGAGATACTGTAATTTTAAAGCTGTAAATTAGGTATTTAAAATGAGATAATTTTACAGCCAAATTTATTATATGTTCTACATGGTGCGTAGTGGTTTTAAAAAGTGCTTAAAGGTGCTTATTTTCGGTTTTTGTTTTTAAAAAGCCCTTAAAGATGCGTTTTTCATTGGGTGTTTTTAAAAACTGCTTAATTTTTCCTTTTTGAAAATAAGATTTTCGAAAAGGGAATGTTCATTTTTGCCATGTATTATGTGAAAGCGTGCTTTTCACATTGTTCTAATTCCACATTTTCACAATTCATTCAACCACAATCTATTTCGATGTACCTTCGGTCATTAGCATATGAAAGGGCCAATCATTTTACATGTTTGATTAAATACTTGCAAGTCCGCATGTGTGTTTACTAAGCTGGGTTTGGTGAGATTATTGCACTCTCATGTGCAACTCTGCTCCATTTTGCAAGATATTCTCAATTTCAGGCTTCATTTTTCACCCTCTGATATTGAACCAAAAAATATCTTAATCGATCTATAATGGCTAATATAATCAAGAAAAAGAGTTCTTTGTCAAAAACTAGTTATTTATTCATGATCATGTAAAGTCTTTGAAAATTATTTTGTATTTTGTTGATGTATATAGTACTTAAAAATATTTTTTGAGTGCTTAAAAAGTACTTAAAAGATTCTTATTTTTTGTTGAAAGGTTTGGCTACACACCCTGTTCTACTTAACAAATGGGCATTAACAACTTGTGGTTTAGTTTGGGGAGAACAAATATTTTTTGAGTGGCAAGCAACAGGTCAAAATCTTTTTCTTTTGGGGGGAGGGATACTTTTTATATCTTTGTTTCTAGTAGGGATTATTCTTTCCAGCTATGTGCATTATATCTTCCTCTCATAAATTACATTAGTTGACCTAAAATATCAGTTTTAATTTTAAAAAAATTATCTATTTTTTAAACCTTTTTTGGTGAAACTATTGTTTCGATCTTTTTATTGCATAGAAAAAAAATGGTGGAGTTTTAAAAAAAGTTTTTAGGCAACATATTGTTCTTTTTTGTTACTGCAGTGTTAGCAAGTCTCCTTTAAAACATTATATTAAAGGTAAAGCTCTTGCCTAGATTGTTACCAAGGTTGCACCGGTTAAAAAAGGGACCACCTTAAATAACTTTTGATCTAACCTTCACTTTCTAGTACTTATTCTTAATGGTTCGAAAGAGATGACCTCAAATACGCTAATTAATTAGTGCAGTCGATATTTTAAGTTACGAAACCAGGCACAAGAAATATTTTTTCATTGAAGGAGAAAGAATATATCACAAGTGACCTGCCGAAAGAGATAAGTTTCTTCGACGGGCAACGCTTCTGCTACGATTGTGATTTTATTTATTTTTAGAGTTGAATTAGGAAACCAGTCGAAGTTGGTTTATAGTTAATAAGGTGTTTTATAACGATTCTTTTTTTTTTTTTCAAATGAAAATTCTTGCGTTTTGAAATGACAGGTCATCAAATATCGATTCTCCTTTTAAACACAAATAATAAATCGGGTAGCAAATGCACGTGTACAAGAAATACTACTCAAAAGAGTCTCATAATACAATGAACACGTTGTGAGCCGAACGGCTTCAAAACATACCAAAAACAGTAACCCGGAAGTATAGGCGATCCTAAGCTTGCAGCGCTGCCTAGTGTAGAAAACACCATTGGGCGAAATTTGATCTCGGTTAAGAGTCAGGGGTGATTGTATTCCGGGTTTTTCGTATTATCCTTCCGGGTCTAAAAATTAGGAGCAGGGCATGTGATTTTTTTTTTTTTTTTTGGAATATCGTGGAATTCCGCGTTTCTCAAGACCATTGGTTCTCGAACTTTCGATAATCAAGAACTTATATAATCCGGCGAAATTTTCACGGAATTACTCAATCTAAATTCAATGGGTAGAAACTGCCAATTGATTCTTTTGGTTTGGCTAATTTTGAATAATTTAAATTGCGCAGGAGTCCGCTAATATCGCAATTCCTATTCACGTGGTTTGAATATCAAACATCGATTTTTATATTTACCTAATCGGGGGTCTGTTTAGAAAAAATTTGGGTCCGTTAACGGACCCTTCACAAAATATCTTTTCATAAAAACGGACCCTTCACAAAATATTTTAACTTAAAAATGGACCCTTCACAAAATGATTTTTCTTTTAATCGGACCCTTCACAAATTTGTTTGTCTTCATTATTGTTTTGTTAATCGACTAAACCCTTCCTATGGCTGAAAACAAGAAAGATGGATTTAAACGAACTAAGTTTTGTCTTCGGCAGACGATTCTTCCATTATTCGTCCAAAATGAATTTTCTGCGTTCAGCAGTATAGGCAAAATACCAAATATTTGTGTGTTGCATTTCTAATTTAGAAGCAGCAATTGCTGTTTATTTTTGAAAATTTAATTTTTTTAATTATAATTTTACATTGCCGAGCATAATCTTGTATCTATTTACAATTTAAAAACTCATTGAAAAAGTTTTTTTGCAATAACCGGACCCTATTTGCACAAATTCATAAAAGCGGACCCTGGTTCAAAGAATGTAAGTAATTTTTCCACAATTTCACGAAAAACGGACCCTTCACAAAATGTCTTGACAGACCCCTGCTAATTTAAAAGTTACTCCTTGCTACTCATATTTACGGGATTTTAAAATCCAATATCGCAGCTCACATTCACTCAATTTTAAACATCGCGATACTTGCAAGAACTAAGATTTTTCTTCAATTAGTTACTGTAAAGGCGCGATATTCATCATTGGTCGATAATTTAATTCTAAATCTTAATTTTAAAAAAAAATTATGATTAATACGAAACATGTATGGTATACTAATTGATATCTTAGTGTAGGATTTTTGCACATAAAATTTTCAGGGTTTTTCACTCAATGTCACAATCACCCCTGAAATGATGGCTGATTTAGAAAGGTGCAAACCGGTCATCTTCGAATAGCGATCGGACAGGTTCGTTTCAGTTGCATAAGGATGTAAGTGAAGAAGTGGACAATTGATTAAAAACAGCAGATAATATCAATTTTTATTTTTAAACTAATTACAAGTGAGATCACACACATACGCACACATGTTTATGCTAAAACAAAAACCGATTTTTGTTCACGCTTTTTAATAATAAATTAACGTCATTCTTCTGCTGGTGCTTCTGGTGTTGTTGTTGTTGTTGCTGGTGCTTCCGATTGCTCATCTCCATCGCCGCCGCTTACTTCTTCACCTTCTGCTGTAGTCTGCAACGAGAGAATGAATACATTCAAACCTATTTCATCTCCCTCCGGTATGAAAACGAGCCTTTCTGGTCCCACTCTAGGGGGAAAACTCTTTTTACGCATTTCATAAGGGGGCTTCAGTTTTTCTTAATGATCGCTCTTCTAATGTATGGAAAAATAGCATTTTATTCCGATAGATGGCGGTTTAATCAAATTAAAGAGGGGGACCATTCACTCGCATTCGTATTATGCGCAGTAGTCGGAGGGAGCACACTACAACTAGTGAAACTACCGTAGTTGCTACTTTTTTTGTAGTGTAGTGTCCCCAGGGACACTACACTCAAGACAAATTCAGGCCCAATGCCCACCAAATTTTATGAGCCCCTTACAAAATATTGTGAAATTAAATTACTGAAGAGTAGTCCTAATAATGAAAAAGAATCGATTGAACTGCGTGATTCAAGAGAAACATTTTAAGAAATTTTAAAAGCAGACAATTGAAGATTTGTCAATAGTTTGGTGACCACAAACAATTGAAATCAGTGATTTTTGCTAAAAGTCACTGATTAGCTGAATTAGCCCTCCTTCAAATTATTGTAATATAAATAAGTACTTTAAAATCAATCTCTTATTTGTCAGGTAAAAATAATCATTTCAATAAAAAATATTTGTTTTAGAGGTAATTGTATCGGTCGTTCTGAGAGACTTTTAATATCTGTTATTTTGTAATGCTAGCATAATTACCCTGTTATAATGAAATATTTGAAGGTAATACTTTTGTTGCATGCCACGAAGTAGTATCGATGCTTAACTGAAAAACGTGATGTCACATCACTTTAAAATATTAAAACAATGACTGAAATTGTCAACTTACAAAAAACAATTACGCGTGGTTTTAAAAACGAATAGAATTATCTTCAAGTATTTTCTTCGCTCTTTATTTTGTATGAATTTATAGTAGGGCTGAAATTCCTTCTTTTTCATTCGTATTATGCTTAGAAAAAAATTCACATTTTTTTTAACAAATATATACTATCAAAAGCTTACATAGAAAACGATTATGTATCCTAGCAATATTATTTAATATGAAAAATTTTCAAAAACTTGTACTTTAAGCCAGTGTTTCCCAAAGTGTGGTACGCGTACCCCCAGGGGTACGGGAACAGTTTATCGGGGGTACGCGTTCTTATGCGAAATATCTTGCAACAAACGAAAGTTTCAAAATTTTTTATGTAAAAACAAAGCTAGACAGGAAAATTTACGATTACTTATTTTTCTATTGGCTATTTTTTGCAGAGTTAACAGTTAGTAATTAGTGGTGTCAACAGCTAGTTGTGATTTTTAAGTTTTGTGCAATTTTTTTATAGCAAAAAATACATTCATTTTTTTATTAGTGGTACACAGCGTCACGAAAAATTTAGAAAGGGTACACAAAAGTGATAAGTTTGGGAAGCACTGCTTTAAGCAATTGAGATTAAGACAGAGATGATTGTGCTCCAGAAGAAATCCGGATTTTTCGCAAACCGTGATCCGGAAATCCAAGGTCCAGAAGTTTCGAGAAATCGTCGATCACATTCCATGCATAAAAATTTTTGTAAATTTTATATAAAAATATTAAACTAGAATTTATACTTGGCATCTCTTTCATTTGTAATTATTTTTTTGATAAGAAAATAAATGTGATTAGAGATAAAAGTAAACTAATACATAATTATTCCTTTAAATTATGCTGCATATAATTTATTTCAAATTTCATGTTTTGAAAATATCAATTATTTAAATTTATAAAGACATTAATTTTTTTGAAATGGGTCATTAATGATTTTACTCAAGAAATTTTTGAATTAGGCTCACAATTAGATAAACTGACAACAATAACAAAAAATCAAATGCATAAGTTTATTAAATAATATTAGTTTAAGAAGAATTTATAATATGCAAGAAAAAATGAATTATCGAAACAAATTTATTATTCATATGTTCATAAGATTGCAGCAATTTGTTTTTGAAATAAACAAAAAAAAATTGCATTGAGCGTTTTTGCTTGCTATTATTTTTTACACTTTCAGCGATCAGCTACTTTTCTTAAAAAAATCTTTACTTAGGTTTTTTTATATCTGTTGCCTTGAATGACCTAAGTAGCTTGAAAGATGACTTGCACCGATGAACAATCATATAGTCTCTTTGATAAATATCCATGCGATTTTAAATAAATGCATTGATTGATATTTTAATATGTATTCGATATTTTAATATCCGATTAAGAAAAACACAAGTCAAAATGTATACTAACATTGTAGGTAATACCGAGCAAATGTTATTAACGGCTTCCCTTACCAATTTTTTTGGAGAAAAAAAATGAAAAAAATCATCCTATTTTCTTTTTTATTTCATTAAAAAATACAGTAGAAGTCCATTAGTCCGGCATCCAACAGTCCGGAATGCCCGATAGTCCGGCATCGCTCCGGAAAATTTTACAAATTTTGGTTTTCTCCAAAAGTGTGTCTTTAAAGCAAATAAAAACGCTAGAGAGCTATTCGGAAGTTTTCGGGGTAGTTCGAGATCATCCGGAAGCGCTCGGTACTAAAGCCATCCTTCTTTTGGACAATTGCAAAGCCCACCCTCCAGTAGATGAGTCAGTTTCTGGAAATATTGTTGCTACTCTGCTCCCACCTAACGTAACATCTTTGATTCAACCCATGGATTATTCAAAATTTTAAATGCTTTTATAGAAGGTCTTTTATTCAAGGCCTGTTAAATGCCGACTGTGACGTGACTGATTTTCAAAAAAAGTTTACAGTAAAAGATGCCGTCTATGCTATTGCACTGTCTTGGAACCAGGTAAAAAATACAACACTCCAAAAATGCCAAAAGTCAAGGAAACAAAAAGACATTCGTGACTTTTTTAAATCTAAGTGAAATATGTTTTACAGTACGTGTACATACATTATATGAGATGTAAAATAAACTTCGTTGTATGTATTTGCTAGTTCAATTATTAACCTAATTGTTCGTATAATTACCGCCCATTACCGCCCGATAGACCGGAATTTTCGGTAGTCCGGCACCGAGCCGGTCCCGAACTTCTACTGTACAGGGAACTAAAACAACACACAAGCTCTAAGTTAAAATTTTAATTTTTTTGTGTGTATAAAATATTTAATTTACTATCCCATATTACAGGGTGGCCACCCACCTGGAATTATCAGGGAATTTTTTTATACTGGGAAAATTTGGACAGAAACCTGGAAAAATCAGGGATTTTTTTAAAGAAAAGCTGGAATTTTTTCTTTGATTTCCCTTAATTTTACTAATTTTCTTAATTAAAATTATTTTACCAACTGTTATACCCACTTTTTGACGAAAATTTGTTGCCAAACAGTTGAAATAACATCAACTTAGCAATACTTCACTTGCATCAACAGTTGACTCATTATAACCCTGTTAAACTCCCATGGTTTCTTGAGGAATGGAGAACCTTTCCAAAAACACAATCACAATATTTTTATTTTAAATTACCTCAATATAATAATGAAAACTGTTAAAAATTAATGAAAACATCTTTAATAATGCTGTTAAACCCCGCTATAGTGAACACCCGGATATAGTGAAAGAAATGTTCGCTACTGTGCTTTGCTATACACATATAATATTATTTTTTGTGGCTATCATGAACTTTTTTCTGATTGTTCTTCTTCATTTTTTGGTAATTTTGAAATTTCGGCATAAAATACGGATTCCGATATTTAAAACCATCTATTGAATGGAATGTAGCCATAAGCATTTTTTCTTGTTTGCTTCTTCCATCTCAGCTTCCCATCCCTAAATTTTTTGTACGAAAAACGAAGAGTTATAAAAAATAAAAGTTAGCACATTTTTTTTGTTACTACTTATTGTTTTTTAATAAATTTTTTTTTATCGTACGTTTATTTAAATAATGTGTAATAAAGGGAACAGTTCGGAAAAATTAGTTAAAATTGTTTGCAGTGCTGACATAGTGAACTCCCGGTTATAGTGAACCGAAATTTCGGTCCCTTGAAGGTTCACTATACCGAGGTTTGACTGTATATTTATTCTGCTATAAACCAGTGATTCGCTCCTTACGTTCATTCAGTTCTGTTCATATCAGCTCCGTTAAAATCTGATCTTGTTTAGCGCTATAGACTTTATACTAATTCCATTAAGCTACGCCTCGCTATCGCTCATCGATCCTTCACAATATATGAATCTATATATATATTTCTCTTACACGGCGACAAAAAAAAAGCCTCATTACAACTCCCCGAATGGCAACGCTGTCTGTATCTGTATAGATGCCAAAAACAAATTCGATTTCTCAGGAACTATTCGACCGATTTCTTTCAAATTTTGTATTTCCTTCATTAAAATGATGCAAAAATTTGTAGACTTTGTGATCCGAAATGTTTTCCACTGTTATTATATAATATAACAGAAAAAAATTAAAAATATTTTTTGCATGACTTAACTTTGTATAAAAGAATTTTATAATTGTGAGTAAAATTTTTTTTAATTCACTTAAAAAATTCCCAAGATATGGGAAAGTACGCCAAAAGTAAGAAGGCCATGAAGGTGTCCAAACTTCTGTAACTGTGTGATTCTGTAACTTAAAATATCGTCTGCACTTCCCTATCGCCCTTCCGAACCATTAAGATTGAGTTGTTTTACGTGGAAATCTGATCATTAAATTAAAAGTTATTCGGAATGAGTTTTTTTTCCTTCCGCATTGAGCATTTGTAGATCTGTATTGAAACGAAATTATGCTTAAATTGAAGAGCATCGTTGAAAACCTTTGCTAGGGTGAAAATATACCATTACTGTTGCCTCTTTAAGAAAATAGGCCCCCTTAAAATTTTGGTCGCAACGATTTAGCTACCCTGCTTCTAACTCAGTGATCCCAGCTAAGGCGTTTAATTTACTTTTTTAGATTACTGATCAAACAAGATTAAAAAATGTAATATCTACATATACACTGCTCAAAAAAATTAGGGGAGCCATGTGCTCCCCTAATTTTTTTGAGCAGTGTATATCTATGCATATCTACATGTATATACACTGCTCAAAAAAATTAGGGGAGCACATGGCTCCCCTAATTTTTTTGAGCAGTGTATATGTAGATATTACATTTTTTAATCTTGTTTGATCAGTAATCTAAAAAAGTAAATTAAACGCCTTAGCTGGGATCACTGAGTTAGAAGCAGGGTAGCTAAATCGTTGCGACCAAAATTTTAAGGGGGCCTATTTTCTTAAAGAGGCAACAGTAATGGTATATTTTCACCCTAGCAAAGGTTTTCAACGATGCTCTTCAATTTAAGCATAATTTCGTTTCAATACAGATCTACAAATGCTCAATGCGGAAGGAAAAAAAACTCATTCCGAATAACTTTTAATTTAATGATCAGATTTCCACGTAAAACAACTCAATCTTAATGGTTCGGAAGGGCGATAGGGAAGTGCAGACGATATTTTAAGTTACAGAATCACACAGTTACAGAAGTTTGGACACCTTCATGGCCTTCTTACTTTTGGCGTACTTTCCCATATCTTGGGAATTTTTTAAGTGAATTAAAAAAAATTTTACTCACAATTATAAAATTCTTTTATACAAAGTTAAGTCATGCAAAAAATATTTTTAATTTTTTTCTGTTATATTATATAATAACAGTGGAAAACATTTCGGATCACAAAGTCTACAAATTTTTGCATCATTTTAATGAAGGAAATACAAAATTTGAAAGAAATCGGTCGAATAGTTCCTGAGAAATCGAATTTGTTTTTGGCATCTATACAGATACAGACAGCGTTGCCATTCGGGGAGTTGTAATGAGGCTTTTTTTTTGTCGCCGTGTAAGAGAAATATATATATAGATTCATATATTGTGAAGGATCGATGAGCGATAGCGAGGCGTAGCTTAATGGAATTANTCTCAGTCGTGCTGTTACGCTTTAAGATTTTATACTATAGCACATTTCTAAAAGGTTTAACGAATTACATGTCATTTATTTGAATTCAAATTTATTTTAATGACTTAGTATTTACTAAAAAGATGTAATTTTTTTTTTTTTAAAAAAAAAGGTTTTATATGGATTTGAATGATTGTTTTGAATTCTTAGAATTTCGTGCATTTGCAATGTACCTAAGTTACTAGCGAGCGAAGCAAACCATATAAGATTGCATAGCAATTCTCGGGGGTTGGCGAGCAGCCCACTATTGTTATATATTTTTTTAATTTTGTGCATTGAAAATTTATTATAGTTCCAACGAAAAAATGTTTTTATTCACCTATGACTGGCTGTCACAGAGTTTACAGCAATACAAACTCGAATAGTGAGGAACATATAACCGCGTCCCTGATTATCCCGAGTTAACTCGGGTTTGCAGATATTTATCATCCCGAGTAAACTCGGGCATAGCAGAATTCGTTTTGTTTTATCACGTTTTTATTCGACCGGAAGCAAAATAATAATAATCTGCTGAGCTTTGAAGCTTGCCAATTTTTGTTTGGGAGTTTTGCTATTGTACGATGTTTGATGAATTTAGATGAATTTTTCTTGTGTGTTATGTTTTATTTTAGTTCCTTGTATTTATTAATGAAATTTAAAAAAATATTTTAATTTTTTTTCTTCAAAAAAAAAACTGGTAAGGGAAGCGGTTAATGAATTTCTGATGAAACAAGAATGATCGAAATAGAACAAAACCCTAAATTTGTCGGCAACGGACTTCATGGTTGCGAAATTTTTCAGGGAAAAAAAAAATCTTTCAAAAATTTAAGACATTTGTGCAATACCAAAGGTTTAATCTTAGCCTGGAAAAAGGTTTCAAACATTTGTGTTCTTCTCTAAAGGTTCTAATTTTTGAGAAGATCATCGCAACGAACCCATGCATTCACTCGCTTATACTTCATCAATTACACTTTCTGCGGCTAGTTATGTGCAAAATCAAAGAAACATTTTAAATAGTAATCGGTTACTCGCGCATAACATGTTATAAAAATTTTAATAGTTTTTTAAACGCGTATTCAATACTATATAGTGTCAATACTATATGTTTTAGTAAATATGTGATGCTGGTTCTAAAAAAAAGAAGAAAAAACTTTAAATTCCTATATTTAATTGATAAATTCCTCATTGATCCAAATAGCATATAAATACAAAATAAATTTTAAATAAAAATACTTTAATTTTTTTTTAGAACTATTTCTTTGTTTTGTTTTTTTACTTGAAATCACTCATAATCCAAATAGGGATAAAGAGTTTTTCTTTTTGTCTCTTAGGAATAGTTTGAAGTGTTCCTATAAACAATAAAAAAATTTCGATTTCATATTTTAGGCTTACCCCCCAAGAATTCATAATACACTGATATAACTCATGCAAATCTGTGACATTCACTGTCATTACGTTTATTCCTATTTAATATTAGTAAATGTCAATTTTTTAAATTTTCCCGCCGCTATTGCTTTTGTAATTATTATTTAGTGATCCCCCCCCCCTTGTTCTTTGCATTAAATGTTTCTTTCATAGAGAGAGAGAAAAAAAAGAAACTAACCCCTGGCGTGTCTCAAGAATGACTAGTTTTCTTTATCAGTTCAAATATTTTTATTCTAATTCTTAAACAGATATGGATTGAAATTATATTCCATTCGTTTATTTTTATTATTTTTTTATCTGAATATTAGTGAGGTAGAATGTTTGTTGTTCGAAGAGGAGTCTCCAAATCACCTAAAATGCGTTGGCCTTGGATCAGAATTTTCATCCAAAAACAAGACCAGCTTCAAACTTTGTGAATAAGAATTCTTTAAATTCATTCGTTATTTGGAACAATATTTCTTTTCTTCATCTTAAGAAACTGTATAAGACATGGTTTTGTTCTTGTGACTTCGTCGAATTGTTTTTAATCCAAATATATCTATTTTTTTCCCTTACTGAAAACATCTTTATGCTTGCGAAAATACTTTTTTTTCCAACTAGAAAATTCCATTCTTCGTTAATCTTCATGATACACCGTGGAATGTTTTTAATACATAAGGGCTGCCAAGAGCCTGTACTTCATTTCTTCAAACTCCGCTTGCTCTTCTGCTTTTTTTTTCTCTTTGGCAAGTCTCTGAAAAATTGCAGTTCAATTGTCATCAGGATTAGAATCGAATGATTTACGTGATCAAATGTCCCCAAATAATTTCTTGCACTCTTTCTTGACATGAAAATAATCTAATTCAATACAATCCCCTCTAATAAAAGGTTTAAGGGAGGAAGAATATTTTTGGAACAAACTATTCAGAACGAATTGCTTTAAAAAAAAAACTATATAATGTTGTCCTGAGGAGTTCAGAAGAAAATTATTTTAGTTCATTTAAGAACATCAATATGAGAAGATCTTTTTTTATCAATTAAATATTTTGCTTAAATTAAAATTGGCGTTTTCATTTTCTTCTACTTCAATATATTGCATTGCTGTTAAACCTAACGAAATTCTAAAATGTAGTGTACCTCGAAGGAATTACAAAGTTAAAATAAAAGTTTTTTTATGCCATTCCTTCTTGATTAGTTGGACAAAATATCATGGTTTTAAAAGAGTGCATAGTTGTGCTCAAAAAGCAGCTTGTTTCTAAGGAATAAAGTGCAAATAAAAAGTAAGGATGATCTCGCCATGAACAGCCCATATCCTGGCTGCTGATTTGATTGTTTACTGCCAACTGCAAGATTCTTATAAACAAGTGATCAGACAAAGCATGGATTTGCGACCCATTCCCTTTCCCTCTTCTCAGATTCAACGATATTTTTCCCTTTTCTTAATATTTATCATATTTAATTGTCATGAATAAATTTCCACCAGGCTTTCTTTTAAAACTATGTTCATTGTAATTTTCAGTTCCATATAGTTTCCTAACTCAAAAGTTTTTAATCTATTTGAAAATCAAGAGAGAAACTGACATATTTCCTTCCTCTTATGACTCCGCGCGCTAATGGTGAAAGCGTGCGACTTATTGCCATAGGTAGAAAGTTCTGCTCTAAGCCACTCGACCATATATAGATATAAAAGGATATATATATATATATATATATATCCTTTTTTTAAATCTACCACATATAAGTACCACATATTTGAAATGTACACGGATGCTTTGGTTGATGCTTATAGAAAATTATTTTGAAATACGTTACAAAAAAAGCCTTTCACTTGATTCTGTCCCCAAATTAAGGGGCCATTCACACTGCATCCGATTGCCCTAGATGCACGCGTGCGAATGTTTTGAAAATACGTGCAAGACGAGCTGCTCGCTCATACACGAATCGCATGCAGTGAAAATGCTCCAGTATGTTGAATTTGAGGACATTTGATAACAGAATATTGCATAACACTACTTACTTCCATCGTGCTGCTATCCTCCGTTGTAGATGCAGACGGATCTGGAGTAGCTGATGGATCTGCTGTTGTGTCCTCATCTGCTGTTATTGTTGAAACTTCAGCATCAGCTGCTGCTACCACATCTTGAGGCCTTGCCTTTGTTAAACTCAGTGCTAGCAGTACCACTAAGGCAATGACTAAAGTCCTGCTTGCTAACATATTTCTGGAGAAAAAAAAGTAAAAATCTTTTTTAATCGATTACGCTTTATACGTGGCCTCAAAAGTTGAAATTTTCCCCCCACGCGTTATAAACGAAGAATTGAAACTAACCCAGCTGTAACCGAAGCTAAAAATGAGAAGTTAAAAGCGAATTGTTCATACAAGCAAAGTAAGCTTTAGTTTTTTATAGCTTAGTTATAAATAAAACCATAATAGATGTAACTTGCCAGCTTTTAATCCTTTCGAGGATGATTTTCACCAGCGGTAGTAAAATTGAATTTAAATTACAATTTTAGGCAGAAACATTCGCTGTATTTTGAAAAAGCCTATGCGGACTACCAAAAAAGAATTACATATTAATATCATGCTTAATTTTTTTTTAAATAGTTGTGGTCAGAAAGATTATGAATTAAGTTTATAAATGCAAGGAATATATAGAAAGCATACATTTTACTACCGCTTTAAATATAGAAATAAATTTTTACGCCAAATATAGAAATTAATTTTTAAACAGACCAATTACAGTTACTAAGTTTTCCCTTATTCCTTAAAATGAAATATTTTACGGATTTACTTTGCAGGATTTTTCCTAACATCTATTGAGGAGCGCAACGATTTCGTGTACACTTTGATAAACGTTCTCTGTCTCTAATAAGTAAATTTTGTACCCTCCTTTCCTGCTAAGACCTGTTCTTTATCCTTCCACTCGGCAACGACGTTATATATATATACAAGCTATGGTCAGAAAAGTGATGGAAAAGTAGTACGACAGTTACAAAAGAAAAACAAAGAGACACAAGACACTGAAATCATCTGAAATATTTATAGGTCAAAGATATTGCATGTGCTGCTGTAGATGATTTGTGAATATGTCACGAAAGATGTTCTAAGTTTCCACCATTGTTATCGATGTATGCGTTTCACCGACGTGCCATGCACACTACATCTGGATTTTGTTGGATATCCACAGCAGCACAGACGATTCTTGCAATCACATCTATTTCGGAATACACAGGTGTTGCGCACACAGCATTTTTCGATTCACCTCCCCCCTCCAAAAAAAATCCATGCTGTTTAAATCAGGAGAGCGTGGTGGCCAGGAAACCAGTTCACCACACCCAATCCATGTTATGAACAACAACACCGAGCGGTGAACGATGACTTTTCCGACCATGAGTTGCTATGCAGATNTATATATAAAAGTGTGTAGAGATTTGGCTGAGAACTCTACGAGTTATATCCTTTGAGTTGGTTCTTTCTGTGATGTTACCAAAATTCGGCTGCAATTTTAGCATAAATACTGATACGGAAATCTTCTCTCTTGCTAGTATATTCCTATATATTTATAATCAGGAAATAGTCTTCCTATGTCGATAATTTAGAAAAATTTAATCAAAAAAGATGTTTTAATGAACAAAAATATAAATTTTAAATGATTATTATGTAAAGACTCCGTATTTCGAAATTTTTAATTAGAACTTTCAATAACATATAAAATATTCTCCGAATAGCGAGGTGGTTGCTCCTTCATGACAGTTTTTCACCTTTTTGATTTTCATTTTTTGAAGAAAAATGCAATTACCAATTAGTTGGAACATTAGAATGAAGAATTACATATGAAGCAACTTTCAGTCTTTTTAGAAGTGGGCAAAAAACTATTAATTGCGTTATATCCTACAAATAAGATTTTACACAGTCTGACTTAGCGATTCCTAATTTTTTCGGTTATGGTAAATGATTGAATTTCTTTTTGTGCAACAAAATATTTGTAGCCTCTTTATCCATAATTGTCGTCAAATCAAATTCTATGTCAGACAGTCTGGAAGCATTAGTTCTTGCCGTATTATTATTATTAATTAATAAAACAGAATTAGTTAATAATTGAATTAAATTAATAAAACCGGCTATTATTAACAATAAGAACAACTAGTAATTATTAATAATAACCATGTTAAACTACGCATATTAATCACATTAACTGACAGTGAATTTTGAGCGGTGTGATTAATTAAGCATATTTTTTTTTTAAATATAATTGTCGTTGAACAGCCGACCCAATTTTTTAGTTTACCACTACTAATGTCTAACTACGTAGTCTTGTAATTTCGAACCCTATCCAGATGACAAGAGAACTCCTGGATCAAGTATTGGAAGAAATGTGCCTTAGTGGAGGACTTTTTTTATGGAACTATCCCGTATTTGCGTTGCATGGAGAGGAAAAGAACGAGAACCTCTCTCGGTTAGCCTGACTTCAAGGGGACTCTAACCAATGATCCATCTACCACTGAGGATATTTCACGTCAGTGCAAGCCGGATGTGTAATTCGTATCGACCAATCATTGCTGGTATTAAGCATAATTTGTTGATACTTCAACTCCAACGTAATTCTTATAGGTGCTGTGATTGGTAATAAATCTATAGATAGGTAGGTACTTTATTTACGTCGCACTAGAGCTGCACAATGGGCTATTGGCGACGGTCTGGGAAACATCCCGGAGGATGATCCGAAGACTTGCCAATCTTCTGCGGAGGAGATGGCTTCCCTGTTTTAGTAGCCAGACGACCTGCGCGCAAAGTCGACAACTTTACGGTAGAACAGTTTAACGAGGGCCGATACCTCGCACTCTCGGTCCCTACGCAGGCTGATCAAAGTGGTCACCCACTCACTTACTGACCGCAGCCATCATCGGTGCTTGATTTCGGTGTTCTACTGGGAACCATCAGGTCTTTACGATCAGTCCACTACGGGTCATAAATCTATAGAGATTAGTAGAGTAAAATTAAAGATTTTCACTTATATTTTAATTTATAATTAAAAAAAGGTTCAATTTGTTCACATTCTCTATTGTTATTATTCTCTAAAATGATTAATTGTCTTCAATTTTCAACATTTTATCGATAAAGAGAGTCACAAAATTTACGCAAAGTTTTAATTAACTAGAAAATTAATTAATTTAGCTTTGGCAACCAAAATAGGAAAACAGTTTGTTGCATTTTAATTGGTTGATCAATATTAAAATTATTGCAAAGACAGATCGTGCATTCTCTTGTTTCAGTGATCAGAATTGGTTAGACTTCTTTCTGATTGGTTTATTTGAAGTCCACATTTATGCTGTACATAAATCCATCCTATGAACTTCGTCGTGTTTCCATAAAAGAGGAATTAAATTTTTTAAAAAAATTAAGTGCCTTTTTAATTTAAATATTATGTAAATTTTAGAAACAATGCTTAATAAATTTTTTTATAACTTTATATTATGAATTATCTTGATTTCTATTTGACAGTCATAACTGTATTCTTATCACAACAACTCATTATCTTAAGACATTTACTTACATGACCTCCGTATTTAGAAATTTTCACTACAGTGAAATCACATTTTTGCGAAATCCAAAACAGCAAAAATTTAACAGTTGCGAATATTTTCCGATCTCTCAAATGAATTTCCATAGGGACAATGAGTTCAAAATATCGATATTACGAATTTACTATCCTATTTAACGAATTACTATCCTATTTAACGAATTCGAATATAAGGAACAATTTCTCTCCTGATCAAATCGTTTCGGCACCTTCATAAGCCTTGTCGAATTTGGAAGTTGTAAAGAGGTCCTTATTGGTACTAAAAAAACTTTTCGGATACTTTGAATCTGTACTTAATTTGAAGAAGTTTGTAATACCTACTGGTTCGAAGTCATTTGTACAGGAAAAATTAATGTATTTTTCTGATAACAGTTAATGAATTCATTGTTTTAATTTATTACTCTTGTGAGATTTTTAAATATTGCATAGATATTTTCCTTAATGAGGAGTTACAAATGTATCGAAACAGTATTCATCGTTTTTTAACAAAATATTCCAATTTAGCAAAATAATTTTGTTAAATTCGTAATATCTGTAAAACGAATTTTCGTTATTGCGTAGCGATTGCTTCGGTCCCTTTGATTTCACTAAGCAGGATTCGCCTACAGCGAGTTTTTTTTTTTTATAATTTTTTAACTGGAATTAGTAGATTTGCAAAGAACAGCTAAGATTAATAGATTACAAGCAGACGACATTAAAAAATTGAAGTAAAGAGAATGTCAGATGGTACCAAGCGATATTTTGAAGGAAAAAAAAAAATTCGTATTTATATAAAACACGTATTTAACTTTATGTAACAAACCAAATTATTTTTTTTTCTCATTACAAAAAAAAAAGAATGTTTTTAAATGATAAAATGAGTTTCGTAAAATTTCTATAGCTGATTAATAAAAATGTCGCTTAAGAACTCACTAAGATCTTCAATTTAGGACGAAAAAGAAACTTTGATTTATTAATTTATAAAAAAATTTTTACAATGAAATTAAAATTTGTAAAGATCACATTTAAATGTAACAAAAATCCATAGAGGGGGAAGAGAAAAAAAGTTTTCTCGGGAAAGAATAAAAAAAGGAAACTCACCCTCCTTGTAGTTAGTTAGAAGTGCTAATGTTCTGAAAGGTGGAATGTCAATTTATGAAAATGGTGCGATTTTTAATCCGCGTGTTCATTAAAAGGCTACGCTCCTCCCCCTCTTCGTGACAAGAGCATGTGTGATGATATTATCCACGCATCCAATTTTTGCAGCTTTATTTTATTTTTCACCCACTTTCTCGAAGAGAATTTAGAAAGAATTCTTTCCTTTCCAGATACAATCCTTCCTAAGAAGCGCAAATTGTTTTTCATCAGCTTTTGAAGAAATACTTATCGTTTCGCCAATAAGTCACTCATTATGTATTAACATAATGGGTTCCTCAGTATTCCTTCTTAATCTCGGGCCAACAACGGGCTGTTGCGAAAAGGCTCTGTTATATATATATATATACACAGTCCCTGGCCCAATTATTGTACGCACTATAAGATTGTATGCAAAATCTTAATTATCATGTGATACTATACAGTTTCATTGTTCTTACGCGACAGAAACCGGTTTTACTTGTTTACGTTCGTGTATTAATGGGTTAAATTAGACAATATATACTAGAAATTCGATGATTGAATAAATTTAACGATATGTAATATAAATATAGAATATTTATTATAGCAGGTACTATATTAGTATATTATAATAATTAGACCAAATGATTACACGCACTGTAGTGTTTTTATAATTGCATGTTTTGCACGGGTTTAGGGGCAATACTTTTATATTTAAACATAGATGTAATGGGTTTTTATTCAGGATATTTTTTATACACTTCCAATTTGCATTTATTTTTAACGTATTACATTACAATATTAACCAAATGATACCCGAAAGTAAACAAGTGCAAATCGGTTTCAGTCGCGTAAAAGCAGTATAGCTGTATAGTATCACCTAATAATTAAGATTTTAGATAGAATCTTATAGTGCGTGTAATAATTTGGCCAGGGACTGTGAGTGTGTGTGTATAAATATATATATATAAAGTTATAGCGAAATATTTATAAATCAGAAAAGTTAATTTCATAACAAAAATAATATTATTAGCATAGTCCCTGGCCAAATTATTACTCACTGTAGTTTTTTAATAATTACATGTTTTGCACTAGTTTATATGCAGTACTTTTGTATTTAAACAAACATGTAATGGGTTTTTATTCAGATTTTTTGTATACTTCCTATTACCCATTGGCAAAATGGGTCTTGGTTTGGATTTGATGGCGTCCACACACTTTTCAATAGTAAACAGTGCGCATGTGTCGTCATTGCATGCGTTGCTATGGCGACCGCTGCTGTTTTTATTTTCACTAGCAGGCATTTTTAATGTATTTACATAATAATAATTTAAAGAATTTTATATTCTTTTTATTATTAATGTATAATGACTGGCTTGACTGCGATTTCAATATAAATATGAATGCTGAAGAAAGAAAAGTATTTTGTGACATCTTGAAACACGTACATAGGCAGGATTTGAAAACCAATTCGACGACAAGCATCAATTGAGACAGTTTTTGCAACCCATGATTTGAAATGTTGTGGCGTTTAACGGAGTCAATCCAGAAAAAAAAAGCATTTGACCAATGCGTAACCAGTGATAGTAATAAGGCGATCACAACTTTTTTATTTGTATTTATTTTTAACGTATTGCGTTACAGTGTTGACCAATTGATACACGAACGTAAACTAGTACAAACCGGTATCAGTCGCGTTCTCGCGTGCGTGTATCAGTTGCGGACGTGTTTCTGTGGCTTTATGCGCCGTGTTTATTTGCTTCGCAGTTTTATACTACGCAGTTATTTGTTTATTTTGTGTCCAGTGTATAAATAATCAATTGGAATATTTTCATCATGGGTAAAAAAAGGTGATCTTTCACCATGTAAAAAAAAGCTGTAGACTAAAATATTTTCAAACCGCAAAATATCACGAAAACTGAAGGTTTCTGATGCTATCGTACGACGCATAAAGAAGAAAATTGAGTCAGGGTTAGTATTGAGCCCGAAACGTAAGAAAAGATGCGGCAGAATCTCTTAGTGCGTCTAATAATTTGGACAGGGAGTGTAGATATAAAGTTCTAGTAGTTTTTATTCGCCAATTTCATGTTTGGAGAGAGTAGTTATCGACAATGTCAACCTTCATCTATGAAAAGGTACCCCTTCATAGATGAAGGTTGACATTGTCGATAACTACTCCACATTGGTGACCCGGACATGATGTGAACATGCCTACCTTGGCAGAAACTCCCAATTCAATCTGAACACGCCTGCTTCGATGGATCGTCCACATTGAACAGTTGACTTTCTACTTGTGACTGCGACATTATCTACCTCCTCACGCTTTTGCTACTCAGTCTCGATCACACACACCGTACACCGCATTCATTCGACTGCTAATGGCAACCTCGACCATGAACTTAATACAACTCTCACGATCAGCACTCAAAAAGTGCGGTGATCTTAATACAGCTCTCCCGGCTTCTCACAAAACAGCAATGAAACAACTAGTGGTGTCTACCACTACAAAAATACAATTCCACTTCACTATTATATGAGACATGTTAACTCGATTCTAGGTTGGGGTACCTTTTCATAGATGAAGGTTGACATGGTCGATAACTGAAAACCTAACTTATAAAAAAAAACTTTTTTTTGTCTAAAAAATTACAAGAATTGAGTTCTAGTATGGATAGTAGTAAGATTTGTTCCAGCAAGATAGAGTTTTGTAATTTTTTCTATGTGTAAAAATTACAAAAATGAGTTCCAGTTAGGTAGGTACCAATAGGGAAGACAAGACAATGGGAGTGACCATAGCTCCATTTTGACCATGTGGGAAAAATCCAGCAGCTTACTTTCCAAGCAAAGATTCCAATCCCACCGGGGAATATTTCAGAAGATTTTCAACCTTACTGTCCATTAAAGGCTGAATCGCAAAAAAAACAAAAATTAATAATTAATAAATTAAAAAAATTTCCTTAAAAAAAATAATAACTTGTGACTTCAACTAATTGAATGCTTAAGGTGTATCAATGTGAAGTAACCATTGTCTTCAGAAAAGTAAACTAGTAGCAAAATTTCATCTTCTTAATCTTAAAAATTATTCTTCTTCTCTACTAAAGATCGCAGAATATTAAATTGAAAAGTAAAACAGTGAGTTTTCAGTTATCTGTTTAGAAATTTTACTACCAGTTTTTTCAGTTTTCTAAGAATGTTGATCATCTTAGGAATAAGTTCACGGCTTAAAATCGTTTCTTTTTCTTCACGATTTTAAAAATCAATATTGCATTTTAAAATTTAATTTTGATCAAATTATATTGTTAAATAAGCCGACCGAACTGTGTTGTAGTCAGGGTGCTGATCTCACATCGGAAAGGTCCTGTGCTCGAATCCCAGACATGCCTTCTGCCCTTTCCCCATCCCTCTCCTCTTTTCAGTTGTATAGGAATATATTACGATACTTTTCCTTTTCTTAATATTTTTCGTATTTAATTGTTAAAAATATTTTTCAAAATTTCCATGACACTTTCTTTTAGAACTATGTTTAATGCAGTTTTCAGTTCCATATAGTTTCCTAACTTATAAGATTTTAATCTATTTGAAAATCAAGACAGAAACTAACGTACTTCCTTCTTCTATGACTCTCCACACGCTAATGGTGAAAGTATACGAAGTGTTGCCATAGTTTGAGAATTCTGCTCTAAGCCACCTGTAGACCATTTTGATCGCCAATACAAATACCACCAGTAAAGCCAATATTTTTAAATTCCTTTAAATACTAACTCGATGTCGGAAAAATGGTCCACTTTCAAAATTAATGGCACAAGATGGTCTTTGATCAGGATCACCTTGGTAAAGCATGTGAAGAGTTTCGTCTCAAGATGGTTCACTTTAATGAAAGATATATATTTTTTTCCCCTTAAATCAATTCACTCATTATAAATCGGAGCATTTTGTTTTGAAAGAGTAAAAACAGTTTATTTACGACAAGATTTTTCTGGGAATTAAAAAAAAAACTAAACTATTTCAGTCGCTATGTTGTAATGAACGGTTCCATGTTTTGACGACGCTTTTTGATTTAAGATCAGGATCACCTTGGAAAAGCATGTGAAGAGTTTCGTCTCAAGATGGTTCACTTTAATGAAAGATATATATTTTTTTCCCTTAAATCAATTCACTCATTATCAATCGGAGCATTTTGTTTTAAAAGAGTTAAAACAGTTTATTTACGACAAGATTTTTCTGGGAATTAAAAAAAAATTAAAACTATATTTCAATCGCTATGTTGTAATGAGTATGCGTTAAAATATCATCACCTCTATAAAATAGTAAACAGGATTTAATGAATTACTCGTTAGAATAGGAGTCACTGTGATTCGATCTAAAAGGTGTAGAGGCAGTAAAGTGTGAAATCAGTTATGTCATAGAATAACTAGGGATTTCATAAGATAACAAGACATGGCAGTTAAAGTAGTACATAAATTTATTGAATTTTACATTTAACTAGGTATTCTATAGAATAACAATTACTTGACCATTAAATTATGAAATACGGCACTCGAAATTTCTTTGATCCGGTTCTAGCTGGTTTTAGCCAATTTTAAACCGCTTATAACTACTTAGCAATGACGTATGTAAATGCATTAGGCATATCTGCAATAAGGATAAAACATATTTTTCGAGAGATTTTAGCTATTTATGATCAATTAATTTATAAAATAACTTTGAAACTGTTCATTTTTCACTTTACGGTCTGTCATAAGTTATTTGATAGAAAAACTTGCTAAAATATGAAATTTTTCATCTATTATATACTTTTAACTGACTTGTCTAGTTATATTACTAGCTTGTTACATAACTAGCTAGTTATATAACTTGCTAGCTTTTAACTGACTTGTCTAGTTATACGAAATACCTAGTTATTGTATGAAATAACTTAATTATGCACTTTAACAGTAACCTACATATATACAGTCAAACCCCGTTATAGTGAACATGGCTTATAGTGAACTACCGGATATAGTGAACGAAATGTTCGCTACCGTGCGTTGCTATACACATGCAATATTATTTTTTGTGGATATAGCGAACCAAAAGAAGAGAGGAAGTTGGTTATTGTGAACTTTTTTCTGTCTTCGACTAATTTTTTTTTTTTTTTTCCTTTCATTTTTTGGTAATTTTTAAATTTCAACCTAAAATACATATACCGATTTTTGAAACCATCTTTTGAGTGGAATGTAGCCATAAGCATTTTTTTCTTGTTTTACTTCTTCAATCTCAGTTTCCCATTCCTAAATTTTTTGTACGCAACACGAAGAGTAACAAAAAATAAAAGTTAAAAATTTTTTTGTTATTACATATTGTTATTTAATAATTTTTGTCTTTTTTTTATTGGTCATTTATTTAAATAATTTGTAATAAAAGGGAACAGTTCAGTAAAAAATTTGTTAAAATTCTTTACAGTACGGATATAGTAAACTCCTGGTTATAGTGTACCAAAATTTCGGTCCCTTAAAGGTTCACTATAACGAGGTTTGACTGTATATGTGAAGAAAGTTACCTTAATCAGCTAAAAGTTTGATTGATAAAACGTTGAGGAAAAGTATTAAAATCAATATAAATTTTTCGAGATGAATCATGGGTTAAATCATAAGAAAGAGATTTCAATAAATACGACATAAAATATTACGAGTTGCTACAATAAAATTTTTGAATTTTGTTATCCCGTCTGAGAGTGTCTTAAATTTTTAATTTTGCAATACCTGCTTTCAAAAAGTAGGTTTCGCAATTTGTGTTTGTTCAGGTTTGTCTTTCGACATTGTTCGGAAACGAGTAATCCTTCTCGATTTCGATCAGAGAGCATGCATTTAGGATCGATGCGTATCTCTGAGTGAACAGCTGTTGCAATTGCATAGCAAGACTTTGTAATAAGTGAGTCATTATTATTTTCCGAAAACTGATCAATCGACACCCACTTAAGAAACTGGGCTAAAATTATCAATTCCAACTGCGACATCCTTTTTTTTTTAACACTTAGCATACCATAACCGGTTTTATGACCGTTTAAGAACTTTTGCATCGAAAATGCGCTTACCATCTTATCGTTTTTACACATTTGACTTCACTACTTTTTCTAACAATTATATACAGTTAATATTCTATTTTTTTTCCTACCACAACCGGTCATTTGACCGGGTGAACAATTTATTGTTTTATAAAAGGTTATCGGATCAAAAATGACGATGTAATGCGTGTTCAACGTATTGCATTCGATGTGTTGCACATTTCTGCAAAGACTGTTGCGTAGTTAGTTCAATCAGAATAGTTGAATTCAAATTTCAGGAAAGTACCTAAAATTTTAGATTGGCAGTTTTGTGTAAGAAAAAATGACAATTATAATTCTTATAATTATAAGAATGATAGAATTAATAATAAGTAGAAGAAATATGTTTGCGGAAAATGTACAATAGATACAAATGTACAATATGTGTAAAAAATGCCTTGAGCATTGAATTAAAAATTCGTATTCTTTGACTTAGTAATACATAAAAATTGGCAAAATACAATTCTCTTTAATTATAGTAAAGTTTTTTTAGTTTATTTCCTTCCTAACATCCATATTTCATGCATTCAATCAAGAAACATAAAATCTGGTCTATGGTAGAAATAGGTATATATTAAATGCTGGTATGCTTAGTGTTAACTGAGCAGATTTCAATCATTTTAGTGACACTCTGATAGAATCTTTTTTTTTTACTTGAGTGTTATGAAGTTTCTTAATTTTTTTTTCTTTTATCGTAACGTTCTCTTTGTTACCGAAATATTTTTACTTTCTCAAAAATCAATTCACAATACGTTGAACATCTTACTTCTACATGCTTCAAAAACAATTTTATTAACAAGTTCCTTTTTATCAACCACTATGGATGGTTTTATTTTTATTTTATAGCCGTCGTTGAACAGTCGACCCAATTTTTGGGTTTACGACTACTAATGTTCAACTCCGTAGCCTTGTAGTTTTAAACCCAATCCAGAAGACAAGGGAACTCCTGGATCAAGTATTAGGAGAAATTTGCCTTCGTGGAGGACTTTTTTTTGATGGAACTAACCCGCATTTGCGTTACACGGAGAGGAAGACCACGAGAACCTTCCACGGTTAGCCTGGCAGCAAGGGGACTCTAACCTGTGATCCGTCTACCACCGAGGGAGGATATTTCACGTTAGCACTGTGGTTGGTGCAAGCCGACTGCGGAATTCGTATCGACCAACCATCGCTGGGATTCGAACCCGGTTCACCTCATTGGAAGGTCAACGCTCTATCCCCTGAGCCATCACTGCTCACTATGGGTGGTTGACCGTGTAAAGCTAAGCACTGATGGCGCTAGGGGTTAAAATTGGTTGTAAGACTTCCGGGTTACTACTTCCGATTGATTTTTACGCCTAAGCTTGAGAAAGGGCGTCATCCAGTATTATTATGCATGGTGTTTTCTACACTAGGGAACGCTGCAAGCTCGGGACTGCCTAAATTTCCGGGTTACTGTTTCAGTTTTATTTTAATGCCATTTGGCATCATTGTGTTCTGAGATTCTTGCAAACAATGCATTTGATTACTTATTACTTATGTTTACAATGCTAACAATACTGTTTACAATACTAAAAGTGTTAACACTAACGTAAGATGGTGCACAGCTTGCAACACGAACAAACAGCGGTCATTTTTAANACACATTTTCACTCCAAACTCCCCAGAATTACATAATAACATTAATATCTTATGAAAGACGGCAGATTTGAGCTCAGAAATTATCTAATTTATTTCTTTTATTGAAAACAAAATTATCAGTTTGAAAACATCGCCTATCAGAATAACATGTAGTAAGCAGCTGCAAACTTTTTAACCGGAACTAGAATAGGTCCCGAGCTCGAGATTGTTAATATTTCTATTAAAAACACCATCCATACTCGTAGTGTTAACAATATAACGCGTTTTTAAAATTTTAATTTCAACGAAACGAACAACATAAGAATTTGGGAAACTCCGCAAGCATGCTATACCTTGCACGATTCAACCCAAAAAATAACCAACAGTGATATTTTACACAAATAAGGTATAACACTCAAAACATGGCCAGCAATACACTTTATTTATGTGGTGTATTATTGGTATTTATGTGTGGTATTTATATTAATTTTCTTAAATTTGTTTTATACTCAAAACCAGATAGAATTTGTAAATTACAGGGAATCTTAAGAATGGTAAAATTACCCTCAAATTTAAACATAAATCACATTATCAAAACTTTCTTAGAATATTAGAGCCTGTTCACACATCGCCTCATAAGCGGAGGGATACATTGGGAGTTTTCTAAATTTCTTCCGGTTTTACGAAGCTTGTTATTGTTTACATTCGGTTAACCATTTATTCCTAGACACAGCTAAAAATGAAATATTGCAATTCAAAACTATTAATTTTACTAGGGGATTATATTAAAGGATTAAGTTTTCAATATTCCGCCTCACAAAAAAGAATTGAGTTCCGTAACATCGAACCTTATTTATTGGCTATGTCATTCAAAAATATTCTCCCAAAAATTTGCACTAAACGGAAAATTGTTAAAATCCAGTTGCTATTATTATTATTATTTTTTTTTTTAATAAAGATGTTTTAAATTGAATGTTTATGTAAAAAATTATTTAGTAATTCGCTAAAATTATAATTTCATTAAAAAAAAATGTCCCTCTCTGTCCCCATTTTTCTTTAAAAAGCATTTTTCCACTTCCAGGAAGTAGATGATTGAGAACAATGGCATGCAATATTTTAATGATTGAGAACAATGTCATGCAATCACTATGTGAGATCCATATGTGCAATAAAGCAATATGTGTAATTATTTTTATGGTTGATGTATTTAAGAGATTAAAATAAAAATTTTGTCATCAAAGTGATTAATATTGCGACTTCTACACTGCATCTTTTATTATTTNACGGTTTGGCTTACTTTTGAAAGAGTTATCGCTATTTTTGTGATTTTTCCTTAATTTATGATAACCAGTGTATATATATATATTAGTAGACATTAATTCGAAACAATAATTATAATAAAATTCACTGTTATTACTTTTTTTTAATTCCTATTACTAGTTCACTCTACGTGTTGTTCAAATTTTCAATCGTTAATAAAATACTTTTTATTCATCCACTCAAATTCAAATAAATTTTTTTAAACTTCTAGTGTATGACACTTGGTGTTAATACAGTTTCTTTTCAAATATTAATTCATTCATTAAATAGAGATAAGCGAAAAACGAACTTGAATTTTCTGATGGGTTAAGCGTTAGACGTTTTAATTTTACTATAAGTGGATTCAGTTTTCACATATTTTGAAGATAACATCAGTGATAATTTCTAAACTTGCAGCTCTGTTTGAACAATAAACTAGTTTATTGCGCACATTTAAATATTTGTTTATTTTATATTCGTTGTCAGATAAATTCCAATAAAGAACATGACGTGGTAGCACGTGTGTTCCACGTCACCAAATGTATACTTTTATAGTTGTCTGATACCACGCTCATTTTTTTTCTTTTAATTCCTACTGTTAGTTCACACTCTACCTATATATATTTAAATTCAAATTTTCAATCGATAATAAAATACTTTTTATTTATCCACTCAAGTTCAAATACATTTATTTAAACTTGTGGATGACACTTGACGTTCATAATTTTTTTTCAAATATTAATTCATTAATAAATTTAATTAATTAATTTTAGTTTTATATGGGAGAAAATTTTTTTATTATTTAATAAAAAGTAACTAAAATAAAAAAAAAATTCTGACCTAAGTAGGAATTGACTTATATTACTTAATTATATATATATTACTTGTTATGAATAGGAAGCGGAGATTCTGATACTTCTCTCTGTGAATAGAGGAAATTTAATATCATTTTGAAAAATTTAAATCTTAATTTGTTTACTAAATTTCAATCTCTTTATATAAGAATATCGTCAGGGCTACAGTTGCCACTGCATTGGATGTGTGGGGAATTATAAAAGGACTATATCAACCTTCATCTATCAAAAGGTACCTCAAAATGGTTTCAAGTTAACATGTCTTATATACTAGTGATTTGTTATATAATATTTGTAGTGGTAGTTACGCCACAGATGCTCAACTACACTTTCGAATGCCAAAATGAAAGTCTTCGCGAAAAAAAATTTTTTTAAGCAAAGGAAGAAACAGAATTGTATTTTTATGTCATCCAGATAATTAGGGCATTACAGCATACGAGTATTAATCGGTGATTGGGTAAGATGAAAAAATTACAACAAAAAGTCCTTAGTAATCTTGATATGGAATGATTGGCATCTTTATTTATCGGATCCTCAAAAATAAAGGTAATTTTTCTTGCTTTGAAAATTTACACAATCAAAATATCAATCAGACACAAAAACTATGTTAGATCCCCCGTTTGCATCGATGACAGCCTGATGCACACATCTGTGAAGACTTCCCACCAGTTTTTGATAGGTGGCCATAGGAATTGACTTCCATAACAGCTTAAGAGAGTGCTTGCAGTGAGGATGGCCAACTTGGCTGGCTACGTAATCTGCTCTCTAGTTCATCCCAAAGGTGGGGCTCTGAGTACAGTTTATGAGCACCCATTTCGTCAAAACACGTCTGTTCAAGCCTCGATGTGTGAATAGAGTAGTTATCATTCTGGAAGAGAAATGGGCCTTCCTCGAAATATTGCCATAGAGTTGGAAGTGCAGCATTGTCCACATCTCAGAATTCATGCTCCCAACCACAGGAGGAGCAAGGCCAAATCACGAGAATCACCCCCACACTATTATAGGCCAGATAGTGCATTATCCCAATGAAGAAAAACATATTCAACAAGTAGAGGATGATGTTATATTAAAATAAAATCCCTTCATTTTAAGAAAGAAATTAATAGAATTGTAATTTATGGTCCTTTAATTTGGACATATTTTAAGTTTCTTCTTATGAAGTTCATTGACTTACCATCACAAGTACTTTACAGACAAATTAAGATTCTTTTTTTAGGTATAAATATTTTTTTAAAAGGAACTATTTTCTATTTTTCGTATTCTTTTCTTAATCATTTTATCTTTAATTTTCAATTTTTCTTTATTTTTTTTCTACTAGCTATTTTTCCTCCATTATTTGTTTTTACATTAAAAATCCGAGGTGCAAAATAATCTGAAGATGCTGCCACAATAAATTCCCTTTATAAATAATCATTAATTAAGAGCACATCTTAAAACTTTTTATTATTATTTATAATGAGCATAGTTAACGACTGTTTATGGAAAAGTTAAGAATTTTTACGAAATTTCCCGCTTTTTTAGATCAAAATATCCCAATTCATATTACAATTTAATAATAATTCTACTATGTTATTGGGAGGTAAAGAGCACATCTAAAGACCTTTTTTTGGTGATTTTTAAGAAATTTCCTGATTTTTCAGATCAAAATCTCACAATCCGAAGAAGAATTTAATAATAAAATCTTTTCCAAATCTCAAAATATGCAAGAGTAACGCCTTTAAAAATTACTGTAAGGTTTTTTTTAACTGCAAATATGATTATATCTTAAATAGCTATAAATTTAGCACTCAGATTAGGACAAACATTTATAACTGGAACAGGTATTATTTTCTTATGTAGTTCCTAACGCCACATGCCGATTACCACCAAACCTGCTGGGTGAAACCAAGCGAATTTAAGGTAGAGGGTGCGTTTCATGTTTTTCACTGATGACATCTATGGCCAAGAACATGCCTTCAGCCACACACACGACACAGCCCGTTTTAAAAGGGTGGACCCATTAATTCATATACAGATCGTAATTTTGACATGTACCAAAGAGCGAGAATTCAGTACCCCCAGACGTATTGATTTGTTATGGGAACTTAGAGGACTTCGTGGCCTGACATATTTAATGTGCACCAGTAACTATTTACAGCATTAGGCTTCGGCCGGCTGGGATCGAACTAACGACCTCCTAGTCCTTTTTATTTTCCTACAATAAAAGGCATTTAATTTGAGGAAAGATTCCTGTCGGAAGAGAACTTTTAAGATAAGCTCGGTTTGCAATAATATTAGACCCTAATTCCATTTTCTCTGAACCCTGTTTTAACTTTAATATTTTCAGACAACATTTTAAAAATTAAACCTTAGTAACCTTGCCTATTTCCCAAGTAATAAAGGTTTCTCTTTGTACACTCCCTTTTTTAAAGAATTTCAAAACTTTCTAATAAAAACAGGTAAATGAAATTCATCAAAATATTTATTTTTATTACAAATGAAATAATGCATGTTTTTAGGGCAGATATACAATGAATATTGTTAAAATGGTCAGTTGTAAATTCAATAGCCTAAAAAGTAAAAGCACTGTTCTATTGCCCATCTGACAGTGGAGGAGAAGGCGGTGACAAGGGTGGCGATTCCACTTGGGCAGGAGGTGGCATGGGTGGATTTCCTGCAACATTAGACGATGCAGTGGGTGGTGCTGGAGGAGGCGGAGGAACAAACTTAGGAGGAGCTGGTGGTGGTGCAACATTAACTGTAGTACGCACTGAAGAAATGGGGGGCGGTGGTGGTCCAGAAGGACGCATCATGGGAGGTGGAGGTGGTGGCACAAAATTCATTGCCATAGAAGGCCTAGATGGCATCTGGAACTGACCCATTGGAGGTGGAGGCATTGATGGAAAATTAGGTGGCATGCCACTGGGCGGTGGCATTCCCATAGATCTTGGAGGTGGCGGCATCATGGAAGGAGGTGGAGGATGCATATCCTGAGGTGGAACATTACTACGTTGAGGTTGGGGAGCAGAGGGTGGAGGAGGCAATTTAATTATTTTTGGTTCAACTTTGAAACTAAACTGCAAGAAAAACTGTTTTGTTTCCTTGTTCCACAAAACCCAAAATTTCCCCTCACTTTTGTCTACTTCTCGACTGGGGACTTTGAACGATATGGTCTCGTAAGGTTCGGCAGCAAATAATAAATATTGCCAGCGACGATCGGGTGGCTCTACCTTCTGCTCGTAAGCGGACATGAAACGATGGCGAGGAGCAATACCTTCACCTATCTCAGGATAATCTATTTGGAATAGCAAACTCTGTTGTCCGGTGTCTCTTTCTCTTTGTTTTGTAACACGGTAACCAGGGCGACCAATCTTAACAAACTTCTTTATGTCGACGCGTGGCTTTGCAGGTGCTGGTTGTTGAGGTGATTCTTTTGCCTCCTTTGCAGCTCGTCTAGCTAGATTAGCCTGGTGTTTCTTCCCTTGAGTATGAGCCAAGTAGGAACCTTCATTGTTATGCAACGTTAGGCAAAGCTTGCATTCATAAGAACCTGAATAAATAACAATGATTAAATAAAAGAGCTACAAGCCTAAACATGTAATAATTCTTCACTTCAAAATCAACATCATTATTTACACAACTGTTTTACAAAAAATTTGGACTTGGTCAAAAACTAAAAGATTTGGAATCAATATTATCAGTTGGATGCATAATTTATTTAAAAAAAATTTCAGAAGCTTTGAAAACAATAGAGAAAAGATAAGCATTAAATGCTTAATTTTCAA
This sequence comes from Parasteatoda tepidariorum, assembly GCF_043381705.1. NCBI lineage: Eukaryota > Metazoa > Arthropoda > Arachnida > Araneae > Theridiidae > Parasteatoda > Parasteatoda tepidariorum. Next base: position 11,021,141 of record NC_092207.1, on the reverse strand, counting down.
AAATACTTACAGAAAAGTTGGTAAAAAGTTTTTTCAAAATAATTTTTCATAAATTGCTTCAGCAAGATGTGTGTGAATGCAATACAAATTTCTATCATCTAAAAAACCAATTAATGCTTGGTTTACTTTACGTACTAAATAAACTTTTTTTTTTTTGCATAAAAAAGTTTATTTTATTGTAATCAAGATAAAATGAAGGATTTGTAACAAAATGAGTAGAACATATATATGAACTTGCCCTACAACCATGTTTTACTTCTAAACAAAGAAATCCTAAACATTAGCAAGTTAAGAGAAAAACTTTTTCTTCATGTTTCAAGAAAACCCATAGACTTTTATACAGCAAGCACTAAATGAAATAAATATAAATTGAAGAATGAAATGAAATAAATTTAAATAAAATGAAGGATTTGTAACAAAAAGAGGATTCCAAATTGGAGAGAACATACACGTGAACTTGCCCTACAACCATGTTTTACTTCTAAACAAAGAAACCCTGAGCATTAGTAAGTTAAGATAAAAACCTTTTTTTCGTGTTTTAAGAAAACCTCTAGCTTTTTATACAGCAAGCACTTCTAATATTAAATGAAATAAATATAAATTGAAGAATGAAATAAATTTAAATAAATGAAGAATTTGTAACAAAAAGAGGATTCCAAATTGGAGATAACATACACATGAATTTGCCCTACAACCATGTTTTACTTCTAAACAAAGAAACCCTGATCATTAGTAAGTTAAGAGAAAAACTTTTTCTTCATGTTTTAAGAAAACCTATAGCTTTTTATACAGCAAGCACTTCTAATATTAAATGAAATAAATATAAATTGAAGAATGAAATAAATTTAAATAAAATGAAGGATTTGTAACAAAAAGAGGATTCCAAATTGGAGAGAACATACATATGAACTTGCCCTGCAACCATGTTTTACTTCTAAACAAAGAAATACTGAGCATTAGTAAGCTAAGAGAAAAACTTTATTCTATAAGTCTCTTCACGTTTTAATAAAACCTTTCTTTTTCTACACCAAGCACTTCAGATATTAAATGAAATAAATATAAATTGAAGAATGAAATGAAATAAATTCAAATAAAATAAAGAATTTATAACAAAAAAAAAAACAAATAATAAAAAATATAGTTCCAAATTGGAGAGAACATACATATGAACTTGCCCTACAATCATCATGTTTTACTTCTAAACAAAAAAATCCTAAGCATTAGTAAATTAAATAAAAAACTTTCTTGTAAATTTTCTTCAGGTTTTTAGAAAACCTATAGCTTTTGAAACAGCAAGCACTTCAAATATTAAATAAATATAAATTCAAAATATTAATACAAAAAAGCAATATAAAAACAAAGTAAACATAATTTGAATGAAATACGATTGAAAGAAGTGATTAAAAATTATCTTTCACTTAAAGCATTTTTTTACACACAGATTTAAAAAAATCATCATAAATAAGTTTATAATTAATTATATTATTTCAACAAAGAGCAAACTACAGTGTTTCATTGACATTTTTCATACTTGATGTAGTAATTACATAAAAGTTGGAGACACAAAAAAAATAATCTGCAGAACAAAATATATAAATTATTCTAAGAATATTGCAGATTCAAGTAGACAGTAGAGATGAGTTTGAAAATCTCTTTTGGAGGTCCGAGTTTGAAGAATTTTAACTCGAGCCTGAGATACACAACAGATAATTTCCCCTGCCTTTAGTATGAGGATAACTAATCTTTAAAAACATACATTAACAAATGAAAATGACATAATTATAAATTAATAATAGTTTAGTGATATTTAGTGGTAATTCAGTGATGCAATTAATGGCCATCTTCAATTTCTTCTTATAGATAAGATTCATTATAACATTGAACTTCATTTTCAGAACTATATCATCACATGTTTATGTCTGACCACTCATTAAATAAGTTATGTTTCTTACAAAGAAATGCTATTATTTAGGTTTGGAGCATTGTGAGCACATTCAGGTATCATTTTGCATACTTTTGTAAGAACATTTAATTTTTTTTTCTTTTGTTAGTATTTTATTAAAATTTGACTCAACTTTACTTAATGTGCTATTTAAGGTATTTGACTGCGTGAAAGTCTGTAATTTCGACTAAAACTTTTAGCTTTTTTAAAATCTATATTCGAACTTTATTTCATTAACTTTTGAAAACCTTTTAAATTTTTTTTCTCAAATTTTTAAAAATTAAGTCATAGTTTTTTCATATGCTGACAGAGAATCAAACTGGCCAAAAATGAAACTATAATATTTTTTGTTGGGCTTAGAGTATTTTAATCTTTTTATTTGGATGAATTATATTTAAGACAAATACATTTTTCAGAAATGAATCTTTAAATATTTTTTTTGTCAGAAAACTCTTATAGAATTTTCACAATCTTTAATATATTTTTGAAAAACAATAAATTTGAAAAATTATTTTACGCTAACACATATTATAAAAAAGTTTATTTAAGAATTCCTTAAAACACTGTATGTAGATTGTCTATAATGTTAGCTATCTTTTAAACTAAAAGTTTAGGCATGATTTTTTTTAAATCAAGTTTTAAGTAAAAAATTTCGAATTAAAATAAATAAATAAAATATTTAGGTATTCATACAGTAGAAATTTTTAAAGAGCAGTTAACGTAACTTGAAAAAAAATTTGCAGTTTTTAATCTCAAAGTTGCCTTTATTTTGAATTTTTTTTTTTTGTAAATTTCCATTTGAGGCTGTTCTAAAATTTTTTTTTTATAGATTCCAGTCGCAGTCGGATACTTTGAAACAGCAACCAAAGTATTCTAATATATTAATTCTTTTAGATAGCAGGCTTCATAGTAGACCAAAGAAAAATCAAGATAATTTTGAGATAGTAGTAGTATATATAAATCAGGGGTTTCCAACTTACATGAGGTCGGGGGCCGCAATTAAAAACACAAGTCAAATGGTGGGCCAGAACTTTATCAAAATTTTATATAGGACTCTTTTATGTTTGAAGGAACACTAAATATTACTGCCAGAGTCTTATCAAGTTGTACAAAACAAAAGTATTGAATTACAAATTAAAATAAGAAGATTTTTAAAAATATTTAGAAGCATATTAAAAAATTCTGGCTATAAAATTTACAAATGTATATAATTTCATCCAAAATGAGTGGTTTGAAAAAGCAAAAATTATAATTTGCTCAACTTAGGTAACACAAACACAAATTTTATCACATAAGAACAATAAAAAATTATTTTTTTTAATATCAGATTTACTTTGTTCAAAACAGAAGGTTCTAACAGTTTCTAGAATAATGTATTAAAAAAGCACTGAATAATGCATAATAAAAAACAATGTATAGATTTTTTTTACATTAGTGTTGCAGTAAAAAGAATAATCAATATCAACAAGTAAATGTTCTTCAGAACAATATTTAAGATTTGGAATCAGGTTCAAGACTTCATTAATCAAATGAATTCTAATAATTTTTTGTACACAAAAGTAATTTATTGAATGATCCCTTATTCCACTATTCAAAAGTTTTATATGATAACTTTATGATATGATGAAAGAGAGAGAGATCAATAATTGGGAAACTAAGAAATTCCAACATACAAGATTTATTGCTGCATTTGCTGAAAATAATAAATAAGCGCATGATCCCTGAATTCATCATCACAAAAAATTAGATAATGTAAGTACTTTTTCAATATAATATTTAAATTTTCAAAAAGTTTGAAACAATGAACTGTGTCCAGAAAGGCTATAAACAAACCATGTATATGATGATTAATGGACGGTTACTCAGTTTGAAATATCAATTCTTTTTTAATTTTTAATGGTTTTATTAATTAATTAAGATGCTTTTTAAAAAAAAAATTTGTCCTAGAAATCTTTCTGGTCTATAGAAAAGATTATGTTCTAAATGCACACAAAAAAAATGTCAGGACAAAAAGCTAACAATCAGGACAAAATATTTTTTATCAGAACAACTACAAGCCCTGAAATAGTCAAAGATTCCTTATTCAGAAAAAAAACAAGAAAAAAATGTAATTCACTTCGAAGAGAATTTGAAATTGAAAATTAACATAAATTAAGCACAATAAGCAAATCAAAATAAAATTCAGTTCATATAATAAATTATTATAATATATTCTTATACAACACTTTATTTCATAAAAATCAAAGATTAGTTTATAAACATTAAAAACAAAGACAACTTTTAAACGAAATGATGCAATCATACCCAAATGGTTTTTCATAAAATAAGGATCTTTGTTCAAATCTATTGTTTCCAAGGCAAGTTGTCTGAGACGCTCCCGTCTATCTCTGTTAGTCTCTGACCATGATGCAACTCCACCAGTGCCAGTCTTCCCTCCGGCTCTATGTTGAAAATCCATTTCTTTCTTCTATTTGTCTGTTAAGAAGTAAATAACACTATCTAAATGTCTTTCACTAGTTACATCACCCAAACATTTAAATCAAATTCTTCCCACAATTTTTAGAAAATTTCCAGCAACTTGATACCCCTCGCTTTTTTTAAAAAATTTTTTTACATAAAATATAAAAATTAATATTTAAAATTACCACATCTGCCAACACGTAAAGGAAAAAATCCAATAGATTTTGCGAAATAATATTAATTTCTCGATAACTATTGCATAATATACTAAATATTTTACAAACAGGGAATTTTAGGAATTTTTATTGTCATCAAAATACAAAAACTTTATTTCACTGACTGATAAATGGTCTGTAATATTTTCCATTTATGATTGACATTAAATGAACTTCTCAAATTTAAAATTTTTTAATGCAAACTCATAATTTTGAATAGTAAGACAAGTAATTTATTATCGATAGTTAAAAAGATTTGGATTAATTTTAAAAGGGAGTTCTGAACAAAAATAAACTGTTTTTTTTTTTCAGAAAAAAAACTTTTTTTCCTGGATATTTCCGTAGAGTGATCTGAGTTGTCAACTACAATAGCCTAGATGCCAAATAGATTTTAAACTTGCAATTTTAAAAAAAAAGAAGAAGAGGAGCTTCCCCGGGGTGGCTACTTATACCTTTTGAGTTTGTCCTTTTCCGAGATGTTTCTTCAAATTTCACGCGGGCCGCTGCCCAGAAGCAGAAGTTGCTAAGAATTAGCGGAAATCCCACTTTTTTTCTTTTATTTAAAAAAAAAAAAAAAATGGGGATATTTTACACTAAACAAACCATAAACTAGCCAAAGGACTGTTTAAGCACTTTTACATCGAAAATGTACTTATCATCTTAACGTTTGTGCACATTTGACAACATGACTTTTTCTAACAATTATATACAGTTAATATTCAATTATTATAATTTTTTTGTATTTTGTTTGTTTCGAATAATACTTGTTGTATACCTATTCCTGCCACAACCGGTCATTTGACCGCAGGGTTGGGTTTTTGACGTCAAAAAGTAGTTTTTGACATGACAAGGGTATAATACTGGTTTAAACCGTCAAAAACCCGTCAAAAATGTCAAAAACTGAAGTTTGCCAANCGAATAATACTTGTCCTATACCTATTCCTACCACAACCGGTCATTTAACCGGGAGAACAATTTATTGCTTTATAAGGTTATCGGATCAAAAATAACGATGTAATGCGTGCTCAACGTATTGCATTCGATTACTTGCACATTTCTGCAAAGACTGTAGTATAGTTAGTTCAATCAGAATAACTTTGAATGTAAATTTTAAGAAAGTACCCAAAATTTTAGATTGGCATTTTTATGTTAGAAAAAGTGACAAAAACTAAATGTTTCGGTAAGTAGCTTATATATTATTTTGATAGCTTTACTTCATTTCTAACAAACTATTAGTTTTTACCCAGAAAAATTTTGAAGCAATCAAGACAGTGTAAGTTCTTAGAAGAAATAATAATTATAGGGATAATTATAGAAATAATAATAATTAGAAGAAATATGTTTGCGGAAAATGTACAATGGAAATACCCTGCAAATGTAAAAAATATATTCGTATTCTTAGTGTTTGTTATACATAAAAATTGGTGTATACAATTTTGTTTAATTATAATAAAGTTTTAATTTATTTCCTTCCTAACAGCGATATTTCATACATTCAATCAAGAAACTTTAAGTCTGGTCAAATATGTGTAGATTAAGTGTTGATATGTTATTGTTAAAATCCATTTTGCGCTTAGGAGATAGTACTTGGCATGACATATCACAATACGGAAATATCCCCCCAATATTGTATCCAAAATATCAGAATTTGAAAAACCTAAAGAAAGGAGCTGGAAGAACTATTAATCAAATAATGTCACGATATTTACAAACAAAATTGGGGATGGAATAAAAAATAGTGATAGCTTAATTTGAATGATTTTAATCAAGATATTTTCACAAAAATGATCTCTATTTTTCACAAAAAGGGATCCTAGAAAATATAATCTAGATCGACACCCGAAACATTGTAAGAGCGTAAAATTTTGTACCGGCAAGTTAACATTCAAGTCAGTTATCATGAATGGATCAATTGAAACTATTTTATAAAACATATAACATTAATAGAAAATGAATTACCTCTTAAATTCTAATATGAACGTAACACTCGATCACAGGTTTGTTTATATTCCTGCTATGCTAACTTGCGCTAGTGTAGTCCTAGCAAGCTAACATGGCTAATATTTTCTCGAACAGATATTTTTTACCTGTTGTTGAATCATACTTGTTACTTCTAAAGGTGAATTCGTTTCACTTCATTTGCTCAAGGGTCTTAGACGCCCGAAAGTGAGCCAATAGGCTGCCTGAATCTTGAGCAGGTTTGCCACTTTTAGGAATTTTTTCTTCCTTTTTTTTTTGTCCCGCAATGGACTGACCGTTAAGACACGGTTCTCAGCAGATCACCGAAGTCAAGCCTCACTGGCTGCTGTCAGTGTGCGGGTGGGTGACCACTTGGATCAGTCTGCGTAGGGACCGAGGGTGTGCGGTATTGGTCCTCGCTAAACTGTTCTACCGTAAAGTGCTCGACTTCGCGTGCAGGCCGTCGGGCTACCGGAGCGGGGGTGCCATCCCCTCTGCAGAGGATCAAAATTGTGATGGTATGTCTTCGGATCATCCTCAGGGATGTGGACCGTCGCCAATAGCCCAATGTGCAGCTTTAGTGCGACGTAAATTAACAACAACAATCCTTTTTTTTTAATTTTTTTTTTTTACAGAATTTGCTAAAAAAGAATAACGGAGGGGGGAAGTTATTCTGTTTGTTATAAATGCATGATTCTTTATTTTTTAATAATGAATTTTTATTTCTAGTAGTTAAAATTCACCCATTAACTTTAACATTATCGATTTACTTATGTAGCAACATATTAAAGGTATAATAAAACAATTATTAGTAAATTTTCATATAAATAACGATAAAAAAATTTCTTTTGAGTGAAAATAATTGATTTTTGCTACCAGTGATGACGCTCTTCAAAAATGGATAATTTTTTTGACGTTTGAAAAGCAAATCACAAGCGTTAACGCAATGGTACTAGTTTCTTTCCGTAATAAACATGAGGACATATGTCGAGCTTTGAGATTAAACCTTTCGACCCTTTTAAATGGTCATAAACATATGAATTCGAAAAACTTAATTTCTCAGTGATCCCTCAAGTTGTTATTTTCTGCATTGCATCAATTAACGCCTATATTATGTCTTTGGCGTGGTGCATATTCATTGCATCTTAATCGAAATTTTGCAATCCGATGTTAGCACCGCCAATGCATCTTCTTCATACTCATCGGATAATTTTTTCTTTCTTGCTTGAACAGTGTTTTTTCCTTATCGATAGTAAAGAAGTAAAATTTGCCAGAATTTCTGTTTTTCACTTTCCATATTTGTGAAAGGGCACCTACCGAAAACTACCGAGCATAATCAATCGAACTTTTTCACAAGCAAGCGTTGTTCTATCAAACTATATAACGATTATGCTGCACAAGTTGGCCGGGGAAAAATATAATTAATTTCTTTGTTGAGGAAGAAAAAAAACGAATTATTTTCCAACAACCCAATATACACAATCGCATCTGGGAAGAAGACCGGTTCCATGCCTTGGGCCCTTCTCCCTCTCCTCCACTTTTAAGTTGTATAGGAATGTACTACGATATTTTCCCCTTCCTTAATATTTTTCCTTTCTATTTAATAAAAAAAAAATTCTAAAACTTCCGTGATGCTTTTCTTTAGAACTATGCCTAATGTAGTTTTCAGTTCCACACAGTTTTCCAACTTAAAAGATTTTGATCTATGAAAATAAAGAGAAAAACTAACGTAATTCCTTTTTCTATGACTCTCCACACGCTAAACATTTATGAATTTTAAAAACACTTTTTTTAGACTTTTAAAAAATTTGATTCCTCAGGAACTATTTGACCAATTTTGCATTTTCCCATATAAAACCAAATTCTTTAAAATAATTTAAAAATTTGCATACATTGCATTCTAAGAAATAGTTCGAGCATTATTAAATAAAGTGATAAAATATAATTTTTTTTTCATGGAATTATCCCTGGAATTTAAACTTGTGTGCAAAAAACGCTTGAAAAGTTCGTGATATGTAACGAAATACGCGAAAAATAAAATCAGCATTACGTGGTCCAAACTTTCGATCGCTTTCTTGATCAAATTATTGGGACCATATTTCTAGTATAGCGTTTACCCCAGTGTTGGATTCTCGATGACAAAAACCTGTCGAAAAGTGTAAAAAACTGTCGAAATCTGACAAAAACGTGGAACAAGTTTTTTATTATCGGGGACTTTTTATTAGACTCTAAATCATGCACAATACTTGCATTAAAAATTATGATTTATACTATACATTAAGATTTATATTATAAAATTATGATTTTTATTATAAATTATGAATGAAAAATATTGTCAAAATTATTGAAATTATTAACTAGTTTTTTTAAAAATACAGTACTATTAATACTTCATCATGATTATGTATCACATTATAAATATTCAGTTTCAACTAATAATTATTGCAGTTTCAGTTTCAACTATAACTATTATGCATATGAGTAGTTATCTATTATTGTTAGTCTAAATTTTGATTTTCATTCTTTTATATATATAAATGTTTAATACAATTTCGAGATCCACATAGTTTTCAAGCTTTAAATAACTTAATCGCTTTAAAAGTCAAGACAGAAAATAAAGCACTTCCAACTCCTATGACTATCCGCACGCTACTGCTGAAAGCATGCATAGTATTGCCATAGGTAAAGAGTTCTGTTATGCGCCACCTGTAAAAAAAGGTGGCGAATATTCGTCGACTGTTCAGCGCATCGCCAAACACGTGATTCACGTCGCCAAGTGACGTAATTTTATTTACATCTTGTCTGTCTTTTCGCCGAACGGACTTTCTACTTGGGAAATGTAAACAAAGTAGTTGCATAAGTTGAATCCTGATAACACACATTTCTTAAATATATGAGAAGCCTGATTCGAAATTTTTTTTGTTTTTATTTACTTGAATCTAGATTGGAGTGATATATTGTTTGGATCTGAAATCGAATTATTCACTATACGGTCACCAATTCAAATTTCTAATTTGACATGAAACTGGTTATCCTTGATAATTACGATGCAGTTAGTGAATGGGCTGCAAAATATATTCGTAAAAAAATCCGTGAATTTAATCCTTCAGAAAATAAATATTTTGTATTGGGCTTGCCGACAGGTTAGTTGTTGCAAATAAATATTTTCTGTGTTTATTAAAAACCCAGACAGTATTTATTAATTACAATTTGTTTTTATATAAATTTATCCTAGAATACTCTAATGATTTGTCAAGTGTCTACTGACCTTAATTTTCCAAAGCCAGGTGATTGATACAGAAAAGGGAGAAACACCTCTTTATGGAAAATACTAAGGATTTTGCTATTTTGTACTGTTTCTTAAATTAGCAAAATGCAAAAATTGACAAGTGCATGGAGAGTTAAAATAAAAGAATTCTTTAAAACCAATTGAAAAAAGTTTTTTAAAAAATGAATGGGAGCTTTATTGTAAAAAAATGAAATTGTGATTTGAACATAGTGCTTGTTAAATTTTTTTTAAATCAAAATACAATGAAGAGAAATTAAGCTTAATTTTTATTGCTGTGGTGCACAGCTTACAAAATAAAAAACGAAATGCCTGAATTATTTTTTACCTTATGATATCTGAATGTCAAGATGTAATTTTAGTGGTTACGAGGGTTGACCTTATTGTTTATTAGTACCTGCAGACAATTCTTGAAGCTATGAAATTACAAAAACATAAAGTTTTCAAATACGCATACATTTTGTTTGACAGATTCTGAATCCTGACCTGCAAAATGTGACAAAAAGCTAGAATCAGGAAAATATGGTCCTGATAGTTAAAGAGAATAATGGAAAAACTGTTCCTTTTAATATTGATTTAATTTATTGTATATTGTTTTGATTGTAATATTTCAATATATCTGTTTTAAATTATTAATAAACATAATTATTTCATGTATAGATTTATAAAAAAATTAACTAATGTCTTCAACCTTTTGCATGTATCCTTTTAAGGCTTTATTAATCGATAAATTAATAAAACAGAAGAAAAAATTTTACTCGAACAATTAAACACCTAAGAATTATATGTCAGATTAAATAATTTAATTGGCTCAACTGAATACTTAGCATAGGTTTAAATTATAACCAAGAGCCATGATGGCTGAGGGGATAGAGCGTTTGCCTTCCAATGAGGTGAGCCGGGTTCTAATCCCAATGATGGCTGGTCGATACAAATTCCTCATCCAGCTTGCACTGACCAGTGTGTTGACGTAAAATATTCAATGATAGATGGATCATGGGTTAGAGTCTCTTTGCCGTTGGGCTAACTGTGGGAGGTTTTCGTGGCTTCCCTCTCCATGTAATGCAAATGTGGGTTAGTTCCATCGAAAAGACCTCCACAAAGGCAAATTCCTTCCAATATTTGATCCAGAAATTTGCTTGTCTTCTCTATTGGGTTCAAAATTACAAGCCTAAGAGTTGAACATAAGTAGTCGTAAACCCCCAAAAAATTGGGTCAGCTCTTCAACGACCTTAATAGGTAATAGAAATAATGACCAAATGTTCGGTACATTCATGGGTAAAGTATGTATATATTTAATTGTTTATATGATTGATTCTATTTTTGTAAATATTTTATTTATTTCAGGTTCAACACCCTTAGGAACTTATAAAAAATTAGTAGAATTTTGTAAAAATGGAAGTGTTTCTTTTCGTTATGTAAAAACATTTAATATGGACGAATATGTTGGTAAGCATTTTATTTTACTTATTTTATATTTGTCTTAAAATTTTGGAACATTAACAAATTTAGCATTTTTGTTTAGAATTTTCTATTTTAAATTATTTTTCCGTAAAACTGCTTTGCAGCAAAATTCATTGGAATAGTAAATTTGCAATTTAACTTTGAATTTTAAACAGCAGGTGTTCACGGTTGCATAAAAAGAATTATTTTTATTGGCGCTGCTGTAAGATCTCAAATATTAATAAAGATACTTCGAATAATAACTTATATATTGGCATTTAAGAAATAATAAGTTCTCAACTCTGTAAAATTGTTGAGATATTTAATGTTAAGAAATGCGTAGGAAAATTGTCAGGGCTTTGTCAAACTTTTTCTGAGAGGTACTACTTATTTTGTGAAAATTTAGACATAAGTTGTGAAAATTAAAAATTATATTAAAAAATCAGCACAAAAATATGGTAAAAATCTGGATTTATCGTTTCTTATGGGATACAAAAATAAAATTTTAAGAAAAATTATTTTGTGAAACTACCATTTTTCCTAAAGTTGAATTTGTGAAGGTACCGCTAAATCAGTGCCTAGTGATCACTCCTAGTGATCAAACTATAGAAGCGGTGAGCTCTATTAAAACTAGAAATGACAGCAATGAAGGAATGCATTAGTCAGGGAACGCGAAACTGAGGGAGTGTTAGACTTCTTACATTCTATAAATAAAGGAAAGGAATACAGCCCTTTTTAAGATTAAAATTTTTAACTCAATATTTGTGTAATTAAATTAGCAATAAATAAATAGATATTTTTTTTTTGCGTCTGAATAAATAGATAATTTTTTTTTTGCATCTGAATAAATAAATAGAAATTTTTTTTTTGCGTCTGAATAAATAAATAGATAATTTTTTTTGCGGATAGCCTAATGTGATAGAATGACAACTTGAAATAAATACAGTTCATTACAAAAATTTATTTAGAATGGTAATTTAAAAATAAACTTAATTAAAAATCTGTTAGAAAAATAATCAAAAGTAGCATTAAAATAGTGTATTTATTATTATTATTGTTGTTAAAGGCCTCCCAAGAGAACATCCTGAAAGCTATCACTCGTTCATGTGGAATAATTTTTTCAAGCACATTGACATTCATCCGAGGAATGTTAATCTACTAGACGGAAATGCACCAGATCTCAACGCTGAGTGTGAGAATTATGAAAGAAAGATTGAGGAAGCAGGAGGAATTGACCTTTTCATGGGAGGTAAATACTATTTTTTTTTTAAATCTCTTTTTTGTTGCCTTTTAAACTAAATACAATTCATGTTCCTGTATATTAATTCAAATATATAACATCTCCAATTTTTTTTATTTTTTGTTATGCAATTCATGGTTAGAAAAATGTTGGCAGAAGCTTATTCAAGTAACAAATGGGCTTTGACAGTTTTTTTATTATAAAACAGACATTTTTTGAAAAAAAGTTCTTTTTTTAAAAAAAAAATTTGTTTTGTATTAAATTGAGACATATAAGATTTAAAGGCTAAATCTCCCATCATCATGAAAATTTTTTATGAAATTGTACTAATGGAATTTAAGCAATACATTTATTATGTTTTCCAAAATACATCAATAATAAAATTTTCACGATATTATAAATTAATTAAAGAGCTCAGTACAAATTTTTGCAACTGATTTGAAAAATTGCCCTCAGTGATTAAAGAAAAAACATTAATTGCAATATATATATATATATGTATATAACACCCTCCTTGCATTAAAAAAAGAGCTTTAGTTTTTCCTTGTAATTTTTTAAAAATATTAAAGCATTAAATGCTATTGTTTAAATTGTATTGCAAAGAGCAATTTGAAAAAAATCAAACTGGCGATTAAAAATTTGCACATTGCTATTAAAAATGCTTGTTTTTACTTTTTTTCTAAATTTGTATAATGTGTGAAATAAAAGAGTGAACAACCTGAATGACTTTTAATTTAGTGATCAGATTTTTTTTTTTTTTCTATTTCAATCTTAATGGTTCTTAGCCTTAAATATGCTAGTTAATTATTGCAGACACAATACTTTAAGTACTGAAGTCAGACATAATAATGTGCTTTCTTTAAATATTTATAATTTTTCAGACGGATTTGAATTTCTGAAATTCAAAATATTGCAGTAATCTGGAAAATATGATCCCAATAGTTTAAGCAGGATGCTATAAAAAAGAGCAGTATTTTTAATTTTTTTTTAAATTATTGCAATTTATTGAGAGTAGAGGTAATGAACAATCTTATAATTTTTAATTTTGCTCAAATTTGATGTAATTTTAAGTTTAACAATTGGAAAATAACAAAAAAGAAAAACTAAGTGACTGCTAAAAATCAACATTAAATTAATTATAATGGCAATATATATTATTTTTTAAAGTTTGCATTAACAAATCTCATGGTTAAAATTATAAAATTCTGGAATAACTAATTTTAATTTAAAATGGAAATATTTTAAATCACAGAAGATAAAAGAAAACATAACAGAATTGAGGGGAAAAAAAGAACTAAAATATAGTAATAATATTATAAAAATAATCAATACTTCTCTAACAAGCTCTCATTATTTTATGTTATTTAAAAGGAAAATAATTTTATATTATCGAAATTTTTTTCAACTAAAATTATAGCATTTTAAACTCATCATTTACAGATAAAATACAAGAAAACGAAATGATTATAAAACATTTAAATTGCTCTTTGCAAAGTGAAAATTCTTAAAATCATTGCTTAACTGAGGAATGTAATAAATTTTTGATTTTACGTACGTGTTCTGTTTTAAACATATTTCAAATGACATTCTTTTTTGTGTGTGTGTGTGTTAGGTATTGGTCCAGATGGTCACATTGCATTTAATGAACCTGGCTCAAGCTTGGCCTCCAGAACAAGGCTAAAAACTCTGGCAGTGGATACAATTGAAGCTAACGCTCGATTTTTTGGCAACGACTTTACGAAGGTTCCGACAGAAGCCCTGACTGTTGGAGTGGCTACTGTAATGGCTGCCAGAGAGGTAATTATTCTTTTTTTTATCTCTTGAAACAAAGGAGACATTTTAAGCTTCGTTTTTTTAAAAATGTGTTTTCCTTTAGAAATGAAAAATTATTGGAAAAAAATAAAAGAAACTCCTAGTTTTTTTTAATATTGTATTCAATTAAAAAAAAAATTTTTTTTTAAATGTTTTGCAGACTTATCAGCATCACTTTATTTTTCATTTGTATTCAGGACAGGAAAATATGAGTACAATTTGTTTATGCTGAAAGAAAATATTTATACAGCAAAATATATGAAGCAAATTAAAGATGTACTATTTTAGGTTTTTCTCTTCAAGCAGTTATGTGGTATTACTAATTATATTAATCTTATAATATTTGCTATCATAGAATTTTTAAATGCTGAATTTAAGAACTATCTACTCAGTTGTGCATACAAAAATGTTAAATGAAATATTCACTTTTTTTTCTCTCGAGATTATCTTAAAAATTGTTTATTGAATTCAAATGTTATTTAATAGTTTGCATGTGGGAATTGATGATTTTTTCCAAACACTGTAAACATTTTCTCTCTAACTATTATGAGCATTTTAATAGGAAAAATTATGCTAGAAAAACTATCAAAACCAATAAAAATTTCCTTTATCACTAGTAAAAAAGCAAATTTGTTTTGGTTTTTCATTTACTCCTTTTGTCTGTTTTATCCAAAAAAAAAATCCTTTTAATGATTTTACAAACTTTTATTTTGAAGGTAATGATTTTGATAACAGGCTCTCACAAGGCCCTAGCCTTATCTAAAGCTATTGAAGAAGGAATCAGCCACATGTGGACCGTTTCTGCTTTCCAAATGCATCCAAAAGCTTTATTCATTTGTGATGAAGATGCAACTCTCGAACTTAGGGTGAAAACTGTCAAGTATTTCAAAGGTCTCTATCGAGTACACGATAAACTCATACAGCTAGACGATGAGTGAGATTTGCTTATTTTTTCACTTATCCTGTACTTTCTTTGAGTTATTAGTCAGTAGAGAATCTTTATAATGCAATTCTATAAACCATACTAACTTAGGAATGTAAACAGTGAAAATCACATTTTGTAACAGTTGCATAGTTGATAAAATTGTTTGTTGTAAGTTCTCTTGATAATTTAAGTTTCTTTAAATACAAAACTAAACATAACTCTTCAAGAGAAAAACATAACTGAGTACAAGGCAAAACATAACTAACTAAATACAAAAAAACCCACTTCCTTCTAGCTGAGACACAGCAGGAAGTGACACAACTTTCCCATGAAAGTGACACAACTTCCCTCAGCAAAGAGAAAACACTCCCAATCTATTTGTTTACATTTTCCAACAATACTTAAGTGCATGGTTTTTGTTTTAAAGTATTTGTATTGAAAAATTATTTCAAAGCATAATACCTATAACTATTTAATGATAAAAAATATATCAATAAAATTTGCAAAGAAAGTAGAAGGAACTTCAAAACTTTAAATATACATGCTCCACAGATTTTCTATGTAACTTCCCTTGGTCACATGGACAGCAACCAGGGGGTAGTCCATTTCACGTCATTCATTCGGAAGCATTTGTGTAGTCACTGTTGCAAGCGCATTACAAATGAGTTCCTCATTTGTTTTGAGCATGGGACGCACATACACCCTTAATCTTCTCTGTTATATCAGAAATCTTCTCTGCATTATGATAACAAAATGATAATCGTTAAATTTTAACACGCAGAATTGTTTCTGCATGGGACTCGCCATTTTCTCTAATTAAATGATGAATTGCACGCAGGATTCCGTTTCGCCGTGCCTTCCCTAAAAAAATTTGAAGTTCCACCTACATTCTATGTTAATCTTATCGATAATTTATTTTTAATTAAATAGTTATAGCTGTTTGTAATCTTTATATTAATTTTGAATTACCCGTATAAGGATTTTGAAGATTTCCTTGTTGTTGAAAAGGAAATTATAGACATTGAGACAATCAACTAAAACTTGGAAGACAATAGCACTTCTGAGTTTTTGCACCTGAACGGGGATTCTATCTTGAGTGTGGGGGTTATAAAGGTGGATTATTTGTTTTTGGTATTAAATCCAGTTTATTAAACCTACTAAAATTATAATTGGTGCCACATTTTAATTGATTTATCTGGTTCATCATTAATTAGCTGTTTTTTCTAACAAAGTCATAAGACAAGGTTTCAACAATTAGTATTGATCTAATTTAGATGTATATTAAGTTTAATGATACATGAAATAATATATATTACATACAAAATTCTATTTAAGGCAAAAATTTCAAGATATACGTTATAAAGATCTTCTACTGTATTTCGTTAATTTTCTTTTGTTTACAAATTTTACTTATTTCATTTGGTGCTATTCAAAATGTAGTAATTGTTTTATTTTTTATTAATTAACAGGGGAGAAATTAAAGAGTTTCGATAATTAAATATTATTTATTATTATTTTTTTTAAAGGCTAGTTTACATATCTTACTATGTTAAACTTGTTCTTATATATCTTAAAAAAATTTTAAAAAATATTTGGTATTTCTTAGAAGATTTAAAACTATATTGTTTAACATGGTTGGGCATTATCTTGTGTGTGCCATATATTTATTACTTTGTAAGATTATTTTTGTTATTTGTAGGGGTATGCATTCATTGTAATTAATTCCTCTTTCTATTTTGCGCATCCTGGTGTAATATGCAATTTTATTTTTTATTTTGATGTTTGAAAATATTTCGATTGATATTACTTTACTTCTTCATACTTAACATTTTACTTCCTTAACTAAATATGTTCATCATATGTTATCTAACATGTTTTTTTCTTTGATATTTGCCTGTTTTAGATTGTTAAATATGTTTACATAGTTTTCACAGGGTGATCACAAAAGAGTAAAAATTCTGAGAATCTGAAAAAAATTAGGAAAATATCAGGGAAATTAAGAAATACATGGTTCATAGTGTTTTTAAAAAGTGTTTAATTTTCCCTTTTCATAATTGAGATTTTTTTATCATGTTCATTTTTGCTGCATATTATGAGAAAGTATGGTTTTCACATTGTTCTATTCAACGTTTTTGCAATTAATTTAACAACAGTCCATTTTGGAATGCCGTCAGTCCGTAACGTATGTAAGTGCTATTCAGGTAACATGTTTGATGAATTCTTTCGAGTCCGCATGTGTGTCTACTGAGCTGGGTTTGGTGAGATTCTTGCACTCTCATGTGCAACTGTGCTGCATTTTGCAAGATATTCTCAATTTCAGACTTCATTTTCCACCCTCTAAAATGGTACCGAAAAATCTCTCTATCCAATTTATGGTGGCTAATATAATCAAGAAAAGAGTTCTTTGTCAGAAACTAGTTATTTTATCATGATCATGTAAAGTCTTCAAAAATTATTTTGCATTTTGTTAATGTATATAGTGCTTATTATATATTTTTGTAAATATATTTTTGAGTGCTTAAAAAGTACTTTAAAGGTGCTTATTTTTTGTTGAGAGATTTGGAATTTCATTAAAATACTAAAAAAGTCAGAGAAAATGAAATAATTTTAGTTTGAGGTGTCAAAAAGGGCATTTTCTCCCCTGCAAATATTGGCCTTCTATTATTTATTTCCTTAAAAAAAAATTTTAAATTTTAATAACAAGTATAAGTATTTTGTAATATATTTTATGTATAATGATAAAGAATAATTGAAAAATTAATAATAAAATTTATGCCACCTGTTATTAAAATTAGGGAAAATTTGATAAATTCAATCTTGAAAAATCGGGGATTTTTTCTTTGTTTGTGTTTGTGGTCACCCTGTTTTTCACTTCATAATGATATTATTTGGCAATATGTATTTTACTGTCGTACAATAGGAAAATCAAGGTCGGCGACAAGAAATTCAAAATTGAAATTTTTGTATATTTGGCATTTTTGTTATATATATTTTATTATAATATATTATTATATATTATAATATATTATAATAATTATATGTTATATTATTATAATATTTTATTATAATAAGCTATTAATTGCATAAATTGTTTTTCAATAATAAATTTTTGTTTATCAGTTTTTTTTTTATTTTCCTGAAAATCTATCGTAAAGTACTTACACTGTTTTTTCAATTGCACGGCAGTATAAATAAGTTAGCATACAAATTTATTTTGCTTGTTTAGCTGTAATTTAATAAGACAATGATGTCTATCTCTTTTTCTTTTTTTTTAAAATTTGTTTTAGTAACTGAAATGATTGTTTTTTTCTTCTTTTCTTCTATTATGGATAAAGCTTGTTCTTGAGAAAGTATTAAGCAACAAAAATATTACCATAATAGCATTAATTTCATTGAATTAAAAATTCATTTATGGCATAGTAATCAAAAATGTTTTGACAATGCATTTTCAGTAATAATGTGGTATGGAAGTATTTTTGCCACTATTTAATTATTCAGTTGCATGTTTTATTACTTATGATTATTTATACCTTATTAAGGAATTTATATATTGATTTGTAATAAAATGCAATATTGTGCATTGAAAGTAATTCATTTATGATGAAACAATGTGTATTCAGGTAATGTTATTACTTAAAGTAAAGCATTTCAAAAATGTATTTTCTATTTGATATAAATATTAAAATTGAAAATTTTAGCAATGATTTCATTTTTCTAACACTATGGTAAAAATATAATACTTTGTTAATACCATATAATGACTAGTATTTAATTTTGTGCTTTTTTTTCCAACTTTTTAAATTATTTTTGTTTGGTAGGAAAAAGCAGATGATAGCTTAGAATAACTTAGAATTTTATTTTATGTGGTTGCTTAATCTTTAGCCAGGGCTGATTGTGCTCGGGAAAAAATCCGGATTTCCGGATTTTTCGCTAACAGTGATCCGGAAGTTTCCGGAGATCGAAGATCCAGACGTTTAAAAAAATCATTGCTCACAGAAGTTTACAGAAATCAAATTTTCAAAGTTGGAACTTAAAAACACAGTTTATTTTATTTGTTTGCGAGGGAGAGCCATATTTTATAAGTTTGTATTCATGATTAATATTCATTTTTTATCAGTAAATAGTTATTATAATTATAAACTCAAGAAAGAAAGACATATCTGTAAGTTTTAATTACTTCTCCAGGTCATCATAGGTATGTGTAAATGGTATAGGTATGTGTAAAATTTTAAGAATATTTTAAGTAAACTAAGAAATATTGAGGAAAAGGAAAACAACCTGGTTAAATTTTTTTTCTAATTTTTCAATTTTAACTTTTTTTTTTTTTTTTTTTTTTTAACTCAAGAAATTTTCCGGAATTGTGACTTGGGTTTACAATCACCCCTGTTTAGCTAAAGAGTCAAATTTGTAAACAGGTTCATTATTTTGGAAAGTTATTAGTTAAATCATTAATAATATTCATAAGATGATTTAAAGTTTTATAAATTTTTTGAGTTCTTACATCATGGAGTGAACTAAACAAAAACTTAGGATAAGTAGGGAAATCAGAGGGAACAGGAAAATAGTCAGCGTATTTTATCAATCATAAAAAAATTCAGGAATTTTATTAAAAAAATACCCTAAAAATCTGAGAAAATTAATATGCTTGAATTTAGGTACCCAAAGTCCAATATTTTTTGAAAAAATTGGCCTTGTAATAATTAACGCTTAGTTTCATTTTTAAGGTAAATATAAGTGTTTTGTAACATGTTTATTGTGGGAGGATAAGACATAACTGAAAAATTAATGATGAAATTTATGCCACTTGTTACAAAAATCAGGATAATTTGATAAAATTAGTGTGGAAACAGAATTTTTCTGAGTATTAGTGCTTGCTGATGCTGAGAAATTAATGGCTGAGTTGCTCTCTTTTTAAATGTTATTCCCCATTTCGGTTATTTATTTGCTTAAACATTGATTCATTTTTCTTTTAATCCATCAGGACTCAAAGTTAACCTTAAAATAAAGAAAGTGTCCTTAATTATTAAAAGCTTCAATAAATGTCCTGAAATTTTTGTTGAAGAATAAATGTTTATCTGAAAAAGAATTGAAGAAGTTTCAAATTCAGAAATTTTGTTGTATGCCCTAAAACAAAGTACATAACAAAATGAACGCCTAAGCCTTCAGTGTCAAGTATGATATTAGTTTGCTTCTATTGTTAGAGACAATTACCATTGACTTGATGGTATAGAGAAATATGTAAAAAGCTCTTATCTCCCTCCATCACAATATCATACTCTACTGATTTTCATGAGATAATCCTCATATTTCGCTACTAAGCATTTTTTTTGTATTTATATCTATTTTCTCCCACTTTTTATATATATACAGTCTTACACTGGTTTAACGAACCCCTATTTATCGAATTTCGAGATTTAATGAATTTTATGAAGTAGTATATAGGAAACAATGAAGAGCAACTCTTACACAGAAGTCGATGATAATGAATCTCCAGTGAAAACAGTTACTTTTTCTGATGCTTTGCGCGGTTTGGAAATAGTGTAAACTTAGCTAATGCGATACACGAAGGAGTATTTTCTTCGCTTCATGACGTCGAAAAAGAAATTTTTAAAGTAAGAAATCAAGAAAATAAACAAACATTACTCACGAAATGCATTAAAATTTCAAATTAATCACCGCATAATAATTCGCTGTATTTTAAGTTTCTGAAGAAAAAGTGTTAGATTTCTATTTATTTTGTGTATTTGCTTATTAGAGATGTTCGAATATTCCATAAGGTTAGTCAATTTTTTTCTTATTTTGCTCCGATATTACGAATTATCCCCGATTTAGCGTATAATATTTTCAGTCCTTATGAATTTGTTAAATCGGTGTCCAACTGTAAATATCTGTGTATATATATATATATATATATATATATTGTGTAATCGAAATATT
>NC_092207.1:10935253-10999699 GCF_043381705.1 Parasteatoda tepidariorum | reverse complement strand
TATATATATAGGTATCAGATTTTACTTTTAAGAAAAGTTTTTACTTATCCTTACTATTTACTAGGTAGCCATTAACCAGACAAAACCTGCAGATCATCATGTGATAAAATGAGTTCTAAGTTTGGAGTAAACTGGCACAAAAAAAAAAACTAAAAATAAAATAGATGGGCCACTGGAAAATAAGAACAATCGCACCCTTTGCCTTAATGCAACTTTTCCAAAAGTTGCAATTAGGATCCTAATTGCAACTGTTTTTTTTATTAAAATAAAATGCTCATGAATTATATTTTCGATTAAAAAAAAAGGGCCAATTGGGTGGCGACATGCAGAAAATTTTTTAATCGCCATTTGTTGGATTTAGTCTTCTAGTTTAGTTAATTTCGCCCTACAATTTTTGCTATGACCTTCAAAACTTAGCGAATATAAAGGTGCAAGACCGGAAACCAGAAAGGCTAGAATTTGTATGGTAGCCATTGAATTTTATTATTCATATTAAAAATATTATAATAAGACCAATAATATTTTTTGCTTATGCTTTTCATTTGAATAATGATGCATATATCAATCCATACACCAACTGCCTGAAACAAATTAGTGTTCCATGTAGCATGAAGTTGCCATTGTTCGTATTTAAAGAGTTAAACTAAAATTTAAAAAAAAAGCCTTTTTTTCCTCGAAAATACATCACAGTATCACACATGCAGGGAACATAATAAAAGATATGTTTTATAAGGGTAATTAAATATAGGTGCATTTTTATCTTCATGGATAAGCATCACAAATAAAATAAAAACCTACACAATAAGTACAGTTTAAAACTTACAAGAATCACCTTAATACTGTATGGTATACAAAAACAAATTGTTTTCATGACTAGAAATTGATAATTAAAAAAATAACACATTATTTTCTTCCCTTCTGTAGTACATGACCACAGCTCTTTTTGTGTTTTTTTTAAAATTTAAACACTTTATTTTTTTTAAAATCTGAATTACTTGAAAATTGTCTATTATTGGATGGATGCAAAAGTTGTGAAATTCTTTTACAAGATGAGGGGTTCCATTTGTACAGGGAATGACTATGAAGCATTATAAGTGTATCGACAATTCTTTTGATTTGTAGTGATTGGAATTCCAATAATTGGTAAGTGGAATGCATTTCAGCTCCATTCATAATTTATATTAATACGGATTTTGTTTTATTATTTTTTCAATATTAATTTGAGGGTTACTTCATTTGTTCAAGAACTGCTTACTTGCTCTTTAATTAATTTGGAATTCCGGTGAATCACAATGTATAGTGATATGCTGCACAAATATTAAAATATTATTGAAAATCAAATAACCTTAATTGTAGCAAAAGGTCTTTAAATGAAATGATACAGTGTAATTGTAAATGATTATCGGATTACTTACATTTCTATATTATGTTCAAATATAATCTGACACACATACAGATCTATACAAGGTGGCCCATAGTGGCTGCTCTTATTATAATCTTTGCAATTTAATAGTTAGGTAAAAATACATTTTAAAGTCTCACCAACAGTTATTGATGTAAGAAAGAGCAAAGGACGGTGAAAAATAATCAAAAACAAATTTATTTGCTATAGGTGACATTGGAATGTGTTCACCATTTGTGAAGAGGAATTCTGTAAACTTCACCCTTAAATAAAGTTGTTTTAGGTGATTTTAGTCCCTTCTTTGCTCTTCCTGATATTTATAACAGAATCTAAAAAGCTTTCACATTTAAATATTAATTTTCTACCCCTAGTGTTAATTTTTTTCAATTTTACTTTTTTTTTTTTATCAAACTGAAAAATCTAAACATTCGGTGATCACTAGGAAGCGCCACTGAAAAATCTAAACATTCGGCGCTCACTAGTGAACCTAGGACCACTAGGAAGCGCCTCTGAAAAATCTACATATTCGGCAATCACTAGTGAACCTAGGATCACTAGGAAGCACCACATAAAAATCTAAACATTCGGCGATCACTAGTGAACCTAGGATCACTAGGAAGCGCCACTGAAAAATCTAAACATTTGGCGATCACTTAGAACACTAGTGAACCTAGGATCACTAGGAAACGTCATTGTCCAATATAAAATAATGTCCATGTTAGATAGACTAAAATATCAAAACCATTTTGAGCAAAGTCAAGAATTATGAATACAAGATTTCAACAGCACACACATGTATGTTTTAAACATTTAAAGTTATGAATTATGTACAATGACGTTTGGCATCGTGTCATATCGACTACAATAAGTAATATTTACAGATGAATTTTTTTCTAATTCCTATTTCTTCGCTCGTTTCAACATCTTGTGCTTATTTCTTGGCAGTCCACTTGTATGTGTCCTACATACATCAAAATCATTAAATTAAGAACTTGTTATGCAATTAAAAATTGAAACCATCACCACCAAAATTTCTGAACATCTCATGCAGTTTGTTCAGCATGCAATTTCTGAAACAAGGACAAATTATTGACACCAACCTTAACAGAAAGGATTGCTGCTTTTGAGAATTATGTATTAATTCATTTGACAATATTTTATTCAGCAAACTATTTTTATATAGCCTAAATATTAGAACACACCAATATATTTTTTTCTTGTATGATTAGAAATGCAAAAAATTTGTATGCTTTAGTTTCAAAAATTGATAGAATGCATTATTTTAGAGTCAGTCTACTAATCTCAGACGGGCATCTCTTACAAAATTGGCTTGAATTCCTTAATTTAGTTTCTACATCGAACAGAAAATAAAATAATTCTTCCAAATTTTCTATAATATTTTACGACACCCGTTAGTTTTATTTTTTTATAATTTAGCTAGACACAGTTTAAAAGACAAAAATCACATTTTTTTTGTGAAACGAAGTATGTCGCTAAACAAAATTGATTTAATATTTGTTTTCCTAAATGTATCCTTACAAATGATTAAAATTATAATATTAAATTAAATTACATATTAATGAAATATTAATTAATATTTAAATTATATATTAATTAAATAATAATTAATGTATTAATATTTAAATTATATATTAATTATATAATATTAAATTAAATTATATGTTATAATTAAATATTATTAATATCTAAATTATATATTAATTATGTAATATTAATTAATATCTAAATTATATATTAATTATGTAATATTAATTAATATCTAAATTATATATTAATTATATAATATTAATTAAAATTATAATAATTATAATATTAAATTATATGTATCCTTACGAATGATTATCTTGTCAAATTATTAAAAATATATTTTTGATTATTTAAATTACAATTTTGACTTAAAAATTCATTTAATTTGAAATAAGCACAGAAAAATAATTTTTAATGATTTTTACATCAATGGAATTCAGCATGGATCTATCGAAATAGAGATGCCCTCCATCCTATGGCAAATTGATTGCCATTAGCAAACAAATGATGGATTGCTGATCTAGTTTGGGCATCTCTATTCCCTAAATGCAGTTTCTTTCTTAAATGAGCAATCCCTTTCTGTTTTAAGAAGTTGGCATTCTCTTTATTAACAGAGGTTCAGAAGTTGAATCACCATTCTCATAGTGGGGAATGTCCTCTTTTGTCCTCCACTGATAGAAGTCTGAATCTTCATTGGTTGCTGTCATATTGAGATAAGTCACGTTGGTGACGGGAGGATGTGGTGACAGACTCTCCAGCGGTATCACCGCCGGAGGATCGTCCCCTGGAACCATATTCGTATATTCCTCCATCTTCATGCCCGCCATTTGCAAATAGTCGTTGTTGTTGAGCAAGAGTTCTTCATTCATCATTTGATAAGGTTCGTTTAGTTCCACATAATACTGCAATCATAAAATAGTTCTAGTTATTAAATGCATCTTTAATTTCGTTATTGTTTTGGAAAGATGGTACATATTACATTGATTAGTGTCCACAAAAAATTTTTTTTTTTGTTGATAGTTTCCACTGACATAGTGTGACTCATTTGTTCATGATATGAACTAGTCTGACGTGTTTACATGTCGGTCCAAATCTCAATTGTTGTGCGTATGAGGCGTATGCTCGTGTAAATTGGAAAAAAGAAAAACTGACATTGACTATCAAAATGTGGAACTGCTAAGTATTCTATATTAAGGTTATTTGAATAACCTTAATATAGAATACTTAGCAGTTCCAAATTTAGAGAGCCCCCTCAGCCTGAAACGAATTACATACGTAAGCTGCGATTAGGACGGCGAGCATTGATTAGCAGAGAAATCGCGTTAACAATTAGCTGCACTGGCTCTTTGCTCAACAAGGGAGAGCCTTGGACATTCTTAAATTGAATACAATAATTCGAAGGATTTTATCCAAAATCTCTCTTCCCCTCGCATTATTCTTATAGCGTATCTTATGTGTGTTTTATTATTTTTCGACAATTTTTTAACAAGTACAGCGTGTTTTCAGTTTCACTTTAAATCAATCTTAAATTACGTTTGTTTTCAAAACCTTTTTAGTTGGAAAAATTCCTATTGTTCATGAATGAATTTTTCCTAGCACATTAAATGCCAAAGAAATGGTTTAGTGGTGGCCATGTCAGTTTATGAACTTGAACGCCATACAGGTAATATAGGCTAACGAAAATTTGTGAAAAATTTCTATAGGCTAACGAAAGTGAAAAATTTCTCGCTGATGAAACTTATATGAGTAGCATTGATTTGAACATTGAGCCGTTCAAAACAAAGTCCACCCATCAAGCAGATATATATACACCGAAGAGCCATTACATTATGACCACCCTCCTAATAACATGTAGGACCACCTTTAGCCCTCAAAACTGCTAGCACCCGCCGTGGCATTGATTCCACAAGGTGCTGATAGGTAGTCTGAGGTATCTGGTACCAAGCGCTCACCAACTGGTCCTGCAATTCCCTCACATTGCGAGGGGGTAGCGTGGCAGCACGAATTTGGTTTTCCAAGTAGGACCACAAATGCTCTATTGGATTAAGGTCAGGTGAATTTGGGGGCCAAGACATGACTTGAAAGTCACTGGAATGTTCCTCGAACCAATCCATGACGATTCGACCCTTATGACATGGTGCATTATCCTGTTGGTAAACACCATCCCCCGCAGGAAAAACTGTTGCCATGAATGGGTGAACCTGGTCTGCAACTATGTTCAAGTAGCTTACAGACGTCAGGGATTGTTCTATGAGGATTATGGGTCCTAATGTGCCCCATGAAAACATTGTTCCTGGGCGAGAAACCATGCAAACCTGGGTGAGCCCATTGTTATAGATGGAGGGTGGTCATAATGTAATGGCTCTTCGGTGTATATAACTGTGAAGTTAAAAAAATGCAATCTGTCTTTTATAATTTCTTGGTTTTATATTCTATATACTGTTCTCAGTAGAACACCGAAGTCAAGCATCACTGGCTGATATCAGTAAGCAGATGGGTAACCACTTTGATTAGCCTGCGTAGAGACTGAGGACACGCCGTATCGGTCCTCGTTAAATTATTCCACCTTAAAGTGCTCGACTTCGCGCGGTCGTCAAGCTATCAAAGCAGGAGAGCCATCAAATTGCGATAGCATATCTTCGGATCATCCTCAGGGATGTTTCCCAGACCGTCACCAATAGCCTATTGTGCAGCTCTAGCGCGACGTAAATAATGTACCTACCTACCTTATATTCTATATCGAAATTCCATATTCATTCATGTTGAAGTGAAAGATAAAATCAATGAGTATATTTACTTTTCTAACGCTAGATTCTAGTAATGCTCCAATTTGTTCTGCTAAGTAACCGAACTCCGGTCTTTGATTTGGATCGTCCAACCAACAGTTCTTCATTAGTTGATAACTGATGAAGAAAAAATGTTATTTTTTATTAACGATTAGAATATGTAATAATTAGAGTTACATATCTTATTAAAGATTGGAATATTATATTAATAAGATGGATTTCATTGACAATTGGAATACTGTAGTAACTTGAAAAATAATAGTTATTTTATTAATGATTAGAATATGTAATAACATTATCGATTAGAATATGTAATAATTAGAGGTACATATCTTATTGAAGAGTGGAATATTATATTAATAAGATGGATTTCATTGACAATTGGAATTCTGTAGTAACTTGAAAAATAACGGTTATTTTATTAACGATTGGAACATCTCATTAATTAACGATTAGAATATGTAATAACATTAACGATTTGAATATGTAATATAATTAGAGGTACATATCTTATTAAAGATGGGAATATTATATTAATAACATAAATTTCATTGACAATTGGAATACTGTAGTATGAAAAATAATGGTTATTTTTTTAGCGATTGGAATATCTTATTAATTTTTAAAATAGAAATTCTCATTAATTATTAAAATAATAAGAGTTATTTCATTAGCGATTGGATTAGGTATATGATTTATCTGCTTTTCTGTATTTTTGCAACCAATAAATTCTTTTTTTCGAGGAAAAAAAATGCTCATTTACAATAAAAATAAGTAAATTATTCTACAAAGACTATTGGACGATTTCTTTGAAATGATGCATTTTGTATAAACGAGCTAAAGAACTGGGCCATACTTTCTTACTAAGGGTTATTTTAGCCACTTATTTGTACTAAAGTATGAGTATTTAAACCAACAAAGCAATAACTAAGTATCTAAAAAATCTTAATGGGGTTCTTTCAGCTTTTTTTTTTAAATTTGAAGCGCGATGATTATTCGATCTAATTTGTCTGAGCCATACGTATAATTTGAAAGACTAAAATTCAAGAACTGAATACAATGCAGGCACTAGATAAAATTAGAAAAAAAAAGTTAGAAGAGTTAAGCTATGAAATTACTTGTAACCGAGCATTAGGCTACTCATTTGATATCTGTTGTTACCTTTAAATGACTTTACCATTTTAAAATGCCTTTTCGGTTTTCAGTACTTACATCTTATCTGGAGCTAAATCAGGCTTTTCCATTCTATACCCATTGTTCAGTTTTTTGAAGAATTCCTCATTAACTTCAACGCCGGGATAAGGATTACCACCAAGGGTGAATATTTCCCACAAAAGAATTCCGAAAGACCATCTGAAAAAATAAACATATCATACTTCATTATTTGATCTCAGCTGTAATCATCATTACACGTAATCGTCTATTTTGATTATTTGTAATCACGATTACAAGTAATTGATTACAGTTATTGGTTATGTAATCGCGATTACAGTTGTAATCAAAATTATGATTGTTTGTTATCATGATTACTGTAATTGAGTATTGTAATCACGATTACAGTTGTAATCATGATTATAAGTAATTGATTACTGTAATTGATTACATTTTTGCTCTACTCTGATGTAATAAAATATTAAGATTACTTGTAATCGCAGTTACCTGTAATCGTGATTACAAGTAATTGATTACATAGCAGTAATTATCTGTGATCAATTACAGTTGTAATCGATTACTATAATCGACGTCTAACTCTGCTGTAAAGTTATGATTTCGATTCCAGCCACAACATCACATACAGTTTAGATAGAAAAATAATTAAAAAAAAAACCTACGTGTCACTTTTAGACGTGAAGACTCTGTCACGAATCGATTCGACAGCCATCCACTTAATGGGCAGCAACCCCTACAAAAAATATTCCATTGTACTATTTAATTAATTGGCACATCCTTGTTAGTTTTTTGACTTGTCTAATGAAGGGAGATACTTACGCTTGTTTTCTTGATGTAGTTGGAATATTTATAGCAATCTTTCGCCAATCCGAAATCACAAATCTTCACTACATTATCTTTAGCTAGCAAGACATTCCTAGCTGCTAAATCTCTGTGAATCAGCTGTGAATGAATCATTCATTAGTTTTCTTTTATTGACTACTTTGAGTAAGTGTTTTTATACTCTATGCACATTTTTAGGTCAGATAAAATGCCACTTGTTATTTTTTATATAAAAGTATAACATTAAATACAACCAGACTAACTTTTTACTCTCACTTCTTGTTCAAATTTTCAATCGTTAATAAAATACTTTTTATTCATCTACTCAATTTCCAATACATTTTTTTAAAACTTGTGGTGGGTGACACTTGATGTTAACACAGTTATTTTTTTCAATATTAATTCATTCATTAAACAGGGATGAGTAAAAAACGAAATGGAATTTTCTGATTGCATAAGCGTTAGTCAGTGTTTTAAATTTTATAATAAGTGATTCAGTTTTTTACATATTTTAAAAATAACATCAGTAATAATTTCCAACTTATTGCGCGCATTTAAATATTTAATTACTTTATATTCCCTTTGTCAGATAAATTCAATAAAGAACATTACGTGGTATCACGTGTGGTCCACGTCACCAAATTTATATTTTTATAGTTGTCTGATATCTCGCGCTTTTTTTTAAAAAAATTTATACTATTAGTTTCACACTCTCCCTATATCTATATGTATATTTCTCTTACACGGCGACAAAAAGAAACCTCATTGCAACTCCCCGAATGGCAACGCTAGAAAATCGACCAATGATTACCACTAAAAATGTCACATGCCAAATCTAGCTGAGATGGCTGAACATATCGCTTTTAAAAACGGAAACTGAAATAACCAGAGATAGAGCATAAGCTAGGCAGAAGTGAGTAGTCTTTGTCGATAGATCTCTATTTTAGTATTTTGTCGAAAGCGGTTTTTTTTTCTTTCACGAATTTAAATATTACGTATTTGTTTGACGATTTTTGATTTATATCACGAATTTATTTGTTTTACTAGAATTTATTTGTTTATGCAGGTTTTTCCATTTGCAATTCACTTATTTCAATTTTTAATAGACTTAATTATAGCCAAAATTTTAACCTTTTTAAAGAGGTATCAGTTTTACTCTACATCTTGTTCAAATTTTCAATCGTTAATAAAATATTTTTTATTCATCCACTCAAATTCAAATACATTTTTATAAACTTGTAAGTGGATGATACTTGATGTTAATATAGTTTTTTCAAATATTAATTCATTCATTAAATTTAATTTATTAATTTTAGTTTCATATGGGAGAAATTTTTTTAAAATTATTTAATAAAAAGTAGCTAGAATAAAAATGTTCTTTATTGACCTAAGTAGCAATTGACTTAAATTTTTTTTTATCTCACTTGTTTTCACTTAAAACATTTGAATTAATAATTAATTTTTTAGTGTATTTGAATTTGTTTGAAGTCTTAATGTGGACAATAAAATTTACTTTTTAATGCTTCAGTCGCTTTCTGGGTGACCTCATAGTTTTTGACTTCTAATTTACTCTTTCGAGAAATATGAGTGACTTACTTTTCTTGAGGCTAGATATTCCATTCCTCTTGCACACTGGAATGCAAAGCATAGAAGATCACAGGTAGTGATGCCTGCCTCCTCGTTCCAGTTGTCTTCGGTTGATGAGGGAAGAGAAAAGGCACTCCGTAAGTACCTCTCACTTGTGGTAGTACTTCCGGATGGACTCGTAAAAACGGAAATGCCTGTTCCAGAATCATTTACACCCTGATGATGAGCCAAGTCGGCGTAATTTAGAGATTGTTGCCTACAATTAAATAAACAGCTGTAAATTTCTTGTAGGCTAGTTGAGAGAATTTAAATGGTACCAACATTTTTAAAGGCAGTATTTTCACAAAAACTCCCTTAGCATGTTTCCTGAGTGATACTTTTTAGTGGTACTTCCGGAATTTCCACTAGATAACAGCGCAATACGCGTGGAAGCATTTAAATTTTTTTTTTTTAACCGCTGTTGAATAGTCGACCCAATTTTGAGTTGACGACTATCGTTTTTCAACTCCGTAGCCCTTTCATTGTGAACCCAACCCAGAAGATTAGAACTTCTGGATCAAGCAGTAGGACAAGCTAATCTTCGTGGAGGACCTTTTGATGGAACTAATTAGTATTTGCGTTACATGGAGGGAAAAATCACCCACGATCAGCCCGACGACAAGGGGATTCGTGTACCACTGAAGAGATTTTGTATCAGCACTGGTCGGTCTGAACCGGGAGCAGAATTCGTATCAATAAGCCATCCCTGCTATTTGAACTTGGGTTACCACTTGGGAGGCGAGTGCTGTATATACTCTGAGCAACTGCGACTCACAGAATAAATTTATTGCCTACATGGAAATTGTAATGTTTTTGAGCTCTTCTAAACTGTGAAAAATTGAGCTGCAGTGGCTTAGAGGATAGAGCGTTTGCCTTCCATTGAGCTGAACCTTGATCCGTCTACCACAGAGAATATTTTACGTCGGCACTGTGGTCGGTACGAGCCGGGTGTGGAATGCGAATCTACTAACTATCGCTGCTATCGAACCCAAGTCACCTCATTGGGAGGTGAGCGTTGATTTGCGTGAAGCAGCAGTGGTAGAAAAATAATGAATTGCTTAGCAGGGACGAATTCCTTGACATTCTTGAATTGGATCTCCCTGTTCTTTGCTTTTGTAGCAAAAAAAGTTCTCTATATATGTTTTAACTATAAAAAAATTTGGTAATTAGTTGTTTTTTTAAAACAAATTTATGATAGGACGGTTTGCTCTGATTTTGACAGGTATATGCTGCCGTAAGAGCCAGAAGTTTGGTAAATCTTAGCAGCGAAACATAAGATTTACCAAAGTAGCTTGGTAAAAATGTCTGCTTTATGATTGGACTTTTACCAAACTGTAAACGTCATTGCTTGATGGGGGATTAATGAGAAATAAAAAAAAAAAGAATCACCTATAGGTGGGATTATCCATTCCAAGCATGTTGTCTTTGAAGAGGGGTGAAGCAGGCAGAGATGCATCTAACTGTCTGTGATCTAATTGGTTGAGGTAGGATCCTTTGTGCTTCAGCAAGAAGTGACGAAGATTTCCATAACAGCAGTACTCTACGATCACGTAAAGTTCTCCTAGATCATTAATAAATTATTGTTTTTATGACTTTTATATAGATCATATATAATAAAAACACATTCGCATTAAAGTTGCAAAGCAAGGTAGATATCTGATGAATCATTAACGAAGAACGCGAGGTTTAAAAAACCTGATTATTTGCAAGAGGAACAGGTTTCTTATGGAAACGCCATTTTCTCACGACAACGAAACTGTTTTCGTATTTTACTATTTAATCTTTACTATTTATTACTCTTTTAGATGTTCTAAGCGCTTTCGACTCGTTTTTAAGAATTCTGGTTCTCTTCAAGACCCCTTTGATTTTTTATTTTGAGCAGGACACTTGGACTGGTTGCTGTTTCGGGGTCTTTCCCTTCCATGGAGAACTTTTAGTCACTGGTGACCTCTTTTGTGATAGCCGTACACTTTGATGTCTTGCTCCGAAATTTTACATCGGCTTTAACTATAAAACCCTTGTGGAATTATTATGATTGATTTAAAATTTTATAAATATCATTGGGGATGCTAAACTATCTGTTCTTACTGAGCACGGCCACATTTTGAGTATTTATCCACTTCGTATTTTTTACTTTTCTACATGGTTTAAAATACTTGAGTTATTGTTTTAAATTTATACGTCATCGATATTGTTAACATTTTCTAATGTGTATCGATCTGTATTAGTTTTAATTTTACTTTACTGTAATTTTGTAGTGTTTTTTTCTCACGTGGAAATGGGTCGAACCCTTATCCGCAAACTCCTCCTGGGGTAGATCGGTCACTATCAATCTTTACTATTTAATATAGAAATGGTGATAGATTGGACACACTATCAGAAAACCGGAAAAATTCAAACACCCCAACGAAAACGAAAGGGAGGCAGACTTAAACTGACACGGTGCGGCAGAACTATTATGAATAAATTCAAGACAATAAATAAAACATATGAAGAGAAATAAAGTTCTCGTCCACCAACAGAGGGACAAAATTAAGACCTTATGCTCCTTACGGAGTGAAGTGATGTAAGAAGAATTTTTTCCCGCTAACAATATTTCTGATATATTATCTCATCCGTATCTATCGTCTTTTTAAATGAAATAAAAAATAGGATATAGTTTGTCTAATGTAAAAACTCCCCATGTCATTTGTCTGGACGCACGGTGGTGACTATGGTAACGAGTTATAACTATTTCAAGTAGGGGTGTGGACCACTGTTTAGGATAGTTTTGGGGTCGGGCCGGGGAGAGAAAGGGCATACTTTTCTTCGGCCTATTGTGTTAGTCCTAGAGTGAAGAGAAGCTATACCCTCCC
Organism: Parasteatoda tepidariorum; assembly: GCF_043381705.1. Taxonomy (NCBI): domain Eukaryota; kingdom Metazoa; phylum Arthropoda; class Arachnida; order Araneae; family Theridiidae; genus Parasteatoda; species Parasteatoda tepidariorum. The sequence continues at coordinate 10,987,490 of NC_092207.1, read as the reverse complement.
TGAAATGTGCTATTCTTGTTTCCATAGCAGCAGATGGACTCATACTGTGTGGCTTGGGGGAGTTCTTACCGTAGATAAACTATGGGTGTTTCGTGAGTAGGATTTATTTTTCAAAAACAAGACCATAATATATTAATGAGATAAATTTCAAAACTCACTGCTTTTTAAATCTGAAATAATAGTACATGTATGGGTTCATTAGAATTAAAAATGTAAAAGGAAACTCACCTTTTCCTATGTTTTTGGTGACGGCTCCCAACAAATTGACGATATTTACATGCTTTCCGATATGAATGAGGATTTTCAATTCAGCTATCAAAGCTTTCCTCTGTTCCATATCAGCACCATCTGTTGACGAATGTTTAAAAAGATTTTTAATATATTGATATATTCAAATAAGTTAAATAGAATTTTGATTGAACGCTGCAAATCAAAAGAATTTTGACTTTCACCTGTGAATGTCCGAAATATTTGTTATATCCGATTTGATATTAATTTATTCGTTGATATTAATTTATTCGTCGTATTTAATATCTGCCGAGGATAGATTAAAAGTATACAGGATAGTGTCTGGTATACCGGGTAACGGCACTTAACTAGACCTGGTATATATTTCGGACATTTACCAAAGCGACTATGTGATTGTCAACATTCACCGGTGGAAGTCAACAACCACTTATTTCTGTCATTCACAGTAGCAAATATATTTTGTTCTAGTAGGCTAAACTAAACAACTAACACACATTATATATATTAAAATTTTTAAGTTCTTGTTAATTTTAGCTTCAAAAAAAAATAATCCCAACTAAGTTTATCAAAACATGGATTGAATGTGCATGTTGTCCCCTTTTTCTGGCCTTTCAAATTTTCTTCCATATCATACACAGATATCGAGTTTATTTTTCCTTCTCTGGTTTTGACCACACTACCAGCACTAGATTTAGAACCGTTTTCCTCTTATTGGGTATTATAGCCCTCTATCCAGCAAAAATGTCCTCAAATATAACTGATGCACTAAACTTTAAAAAAGTGACCACTGTGTTACTTAAAAATAATAAAATAAATAAACTATAAAGAAGTTCTTAACTCTTTCATCGCGACGGACAAGATAACTCGTCTTCCAGGAATATTCGCCTTGCTCTATTATTGTATTAGTTGTTGTTGTTACTTATCCACTTGGCCCATAACAAATTTAGACCAAGTCCAGAGGACCGTTCACCGACAGAAAATCATGTACCATCGCCGGACCCACCATGATAAAATTCTTCTCTAGCCCCATACAGGAGAGCAAATGAACAGGTGCACATTACATTTTAGGCTAACAGGGAAAGTCTTTTGACCCTGTCCACGGGTATGACCACTGATTAGTTTTGTGATAGCTGTCTGCAGTTTCCTATCACCTTTTAGCTCCAGGGCAGTCCCAGGACTATTTTGTTGATACCAATCACGACTAGGTGGAATCCTCCAAGTCCTGTTATTGTCGGCCTTTACTTTTGCATAGATTTCATTGTATGTTAGAGAGCCACTACTATCTATAGGATCATTGGAGCCCTCCTTGGCCAGTTCATCGGTTTATTATTATGTTGTATTAGTGAATATGGTTATTAATTGCAATTGAAAGTAGAATAAACAGGTTTTAAGGGAATTTGCGTTTTGTTTCAATTTTAGTGCTGCCTGGGAATTCTAAACACAGAAGGTGGAACAAAGGCGCCTCGTTGACACGAGGAAGGTTTTTCTTATAAATAAATGTAACAACTGCTTTTCATATCTCGTATTTTTGAGTATTTACATTTTGTAAAAACTTTATATTTTGATTGAAAAACTTATTTGGACTAGATTATAATGAAAATAATATTTCTTGGTGAAAAACTTCCATCAGACACTTTAAGCAAATGTCTCTAAACTGAAGGAAAGTCATAAAAACTATAAATTTTTTTAAAAAAAAACTGTTAATTGAAAAGGAGGCCTTGTTCTTCCGTTCGGCCTTGTTTTAATTTATATTTTCGCTTAATGTGCTTGATTAACTAATTTTATTTTAAGAAATAGTGCTTGATTTAGGATTTGTGAATAAGTGTATACTTTTGTAAATATTCTTTTGTAATTAGGTTAAATATATCAGACGGACCCTAAATAATCATTTTAATCAGAAAATTTTCAAGGAGATCGCGTAATTCTAACATAATTAAGAGAGAAAATAACGCTTAAGGAAAACTCGGTTTGGTGACATTTTTTTGCAGACTTGGTGATAACTTTGGCGAATTGGCAACCATTTTGGAGACAAAATTAGAGTTCTGGAAAATTCGAGTCTCGAAGAGATGGGACCAATATTTACGGAATTAGACGAGAAGTATTAGCAGAAAGTACTCGTAGAGAACTGTGATCTGTTGGTGACTGCAATAGTGTTCTGATTTACGAGTCTCTTGTGAACCGTCTGAGGTTTCAAAATCTGTGATTTGTCGTGTACTAACCGGTTATTCTTGCTGTAATAGAATGCAAAAAACTGCTATTGATAAATTTTTGGATTCTTAAGGACTGTTATATTCATCTCCAATTGAAGCGAATCTCTGTGCTCGGTACAGTATATACATATCTATGCATTTTAGAGTTATTAATTCTTTCATTATCGTAAAAAATTGTGTATCATGAAGTAAAATCACATGCTACAGACCTTTCAACATTTTGACTGCAACCGTAGTCGTTGCTTCTCCATCCACTAGACCTATTGCTTCAGCTTTGACAACACGTCCAAATGCTCCTTGCCCGAGAGTTTTACCTGAAAATCATTGACATAATAATGATTAATTACAAATATGTATGATAAAATGATTTTTGCCACCATTGGATTAATGTCGCTTATGTCGGTCCATTTACGGTTAATATTTGTGTGCAATCCCTGCCCTTGATATATATTTTTTGAATTCATGTCTAAGAATAAGATAATAACTATAAGTCATGCAAGGGCCGGGATAGCCTGCTTGGTAGGGCACCGGGCCCATGTCCAAGAGGTCGTGGGTTCGATTCCCGCCGGCCGCCGAAGAGTATAGTAAATGGTGACTGATGCACGTTAAATCTGTCGAGTCACAAAGTCCTCCATGTTCCCATAACAAATTATACCTCTAACAAATTCCCTAAAAATTATCCAGGAATTTGCTTGTCTTCTGGATTAGTTCATGTCTACGGAATTGAACATTAGTAGTCGTAAACCCAAAGTTGGGTCGGCTGTTCAACGACGGTTACAATACAAAATACATATAAGTCATTCAAGAGCCATGGTAGCTCAGGGGATAGAGTGTTCTCCTTCTAATGAGGCGAACCGGGTTCGAATCCCAGTGATAGCTGGTCGATACGAATTCCACACCCGGCTCTCACCAACCACAGTGCTGATGTAAAATATCCTCAGTGGTAGACGGATCATAGGTTAAAGTCCCCTTGCCATCAAGCTAACCGTGGGTGATTTTCGTGGTTTTCCTCTCCATGTAATGCAAATGCAGGTTAGTTCCATCTAAAAGTCCTCCACGATGGCGATGGTCCCCTTGTCTTCTGGATTGGGTTCAAAATGACAAGGCCCCAGAGTTAACATTAGTAGTAAACCCAAAATTGTATTGGCTGTTTAACGACGATTATATTAGTCATGCAAGGAAAAACACTAGAAATATCTGATGAAACATTATTAAGGAAGGCGGTAATGAAATCCTCGAAATTAGATTGATTGTCGTGAGAAAAAATGAAGGTATAATCCTTTCTCACAGTTTCGTCTTGCCATTAAACATCTTTTTAATCTAACGTTATATGTTAATGATCAGTCGAATTAAAAATGTTTTTGTTTTCTTTGCTTAAATATTACGATCCCCAATGTGTACGTTTTTTTACTCAAGTGTTCTAATAATATATTTAGGGTGGTGGTTATGGAACACCCTCATTCAATGTGTTATGAAAATACTTAGATTTATCTTGCTTTAAAAATGTATGAAAAATATTAGTGTCAAAAGTGGGTAAAATAGCTTTTCAAATCGATGTATCTTATTTTAATCGTTGAAACGCAGAAAACATTTGGGTTTACGACCAATAGCGCTCAACTCCGTAGCCTTGTAATTTCGAACGCAATCCAGAAGACAAGGGAGAGAAATTTGCCTTCGTGAATGACTTTTTGATGGAACCAACCCACATTTGCGTTTCATGGAGAGGAAGACCGCGAGAACCACCCACGGTTAGCCTGACGACAAGGGGACTCTAACCCATGATCCGTCTACCACTGAAGATATTTCACGTCAGAACTGTGGTCGGTGCAAGCCGGATGTGGAATTCATATCACCTCATTGGAAGGCGAACGCTCTATCCCCTGAGCCATTTTGATATTTGCGAATTATCGTAATAATGATATCTAAAATTTATTCTCAGGATACATTTTAAATTCAATAAATATTGGAGCGTGATAAATATCGATTTCCTATTAGTGTTAAAAGTGTCAACACACGATGAATATCGTCAAACAATAAATATCGAAAGATATCGGCAAGCGATAAAGACCGAAAAATATTGACTTGAAAAATGCCGATAATAACGTGATCCAAAGGGTTTTCAGAAAAAATGGTTTTTTTTCATTTTATTTCATTTCGGCCAACAAAAAAAAAATTAAACATGCTCAATCTGAGAAATATATAAATTAGTTATGGAAAATATAGTGATGTATCGTAAAATATATTTATTTTTCGACGATATATCATGGTTTTATATCGACCAGGACCAATTCTTACCTAATTTGAGTCTTTCTTTTGGAAATTCACAGTTGTGTTTGTAAGGTAAAAGATCAATCTGATCTTCTAGCGGCAGATTAGGGTTGAAGATATCGATGTAGCCTCTTTCAAAGACATTGTGGCTTATAAAACCCAATTCCTTCTTTTGTTTCTGGTTTAAAAAAAAAGTAAATATATATTTTCATTAAAGAGAAGAAACAAAAAACATCACTAATTTTTATGTAGAACCAGTATCTTTGTACCTTTTCTTTCATTATCCTTTTCACTAAGCAGGAGACCACGAAGATTAAAATAATGGCGACTACTCCAAAGACTATCAGGGCTGTAATTTCTCCTGTTGTTAAAGCATTTTGGTGGAGGGCATCTCGATTATCTAGAACAATACATTAATCTTTATTGATATTTATTTTCATAAAATTCATACCGTCGATTTAAAAAAAACGAAAAAAAAAAACGAGTGGTTGTCAATACAACAAAAATAAATACATCAAACACGTAAAAAATTCTTAAAAAATTACATTATACAAAAAACATAAAATAAAATTTAAGAAAAAAAAAATGGAAAGTAATAGAAGAAAAAAACACGCCATTATTTACTCACACTGTTTTAGGAACCACGTCATTTAATTGTTAATATCCTCTTAACCAAACTAATATTTAAGAAACCTATAAAAATGTGGTGCGATATTTTGAAAAACTGCTCCATTTTTTTAAAAAAAATATTCTACGAAAAAAGCCAAAAATCAGAAGGTCGGTGCAGAATAAAAAAAGAAAAAGATTTTTATAACAGCCGTTTATGGAAATAAAGATTAGGTTTCATTTAATTAAAATTCACATATTTTCAATTAGTATAGACTTTCAGAATAACAATTTTGAAAATATTAAATTTTTATCGCTACAGAGTGAGCGTACCAGACAAAAACCCTTAACCCTTTGCGTACGGTATACCATATTGTATCATCACATGTGGTCCACATGATGTACCTGCCGTAAGCCAAAGGTTTTAAGAGGGCATGAAGAGGAACCGCCTCTTGGATATTGTTAAGAAGAAATTCCCAATATTTACGCGTTCGATGGGTTTTAAAAAATAATAACTCCGATAAAAAGAATAGAGAACACAAACCGGTAAAAATATCCAGGGTGGCGTTGGCTCTGATTGTACCACCTCTATTCTGGACTAGGCATTCGTAAAAACCAGCGTCCCTCTCCATGACCTTCCTTATGGTTAACCTCTGATTGTTTTCACTTATATCCGCTCCTTCAGCATCCAACATTTGACCGTCCTTCATCCAGGAGGTGACCGGGGCTGGTACACCGTAACTGTAACAATAAAATTCCTGGAGAGATCCCGGAGCTATTAAGATGGTGATACCACCTCCCAAGTTAGTTTTATTCAAGATAGGTGGCTGAATTTCTGAAACAAAAAGTTGGAACAAAATTAACTGGTGTGAATTCATTTACTTATACGCATATCCGTCATCCACCGACTTTAATGCATAATTTTAGAATTTTCGTCAAAAATGAAATAAATTAATGTATACATCATGAGCTCATAGAATATGATGGCAATTCGCAAACAGCCGCCGTCATTTAGCAATGAAGCAGGCTATATGCAGGGGCTGATCAAGACAAATTCAGGCCCAAGGCCCACCCAATTCTGCGGGCCCTTTACAAAATATCTTGAAATTAAATTACTGAAGTTTACATAATATTTCGAGTAATTAGTCCTAACAATGAAGAAGAATCTTTTGAACTGCATGATTCAAGCGAAACATTCTAAGAAATTTTGAAAGCAGACAATTGAAGATTATATTTCGAAGATCAAGTTTACGTATCTATAAATTAAAGCAAAACATCGAACTACAAAATAATGTTATGTCAAAATAAAAATAGTTTGGTGACCACAAACAATTGAAATCTGTGATTTTCGGTGAAAATCACTGATTAGCTGAATTATTTTTTTTATTGTAAGATGTAATTATATTTTATTTAGTACTTAAACCAACACAAAGCTATCCCATCGTCCATTACACTCTAAAAACTGTACCTCTTAAATAAAAGGCACAAGCTAAATGTACCCTTTATTTTCTCGCGTTAGAGGCACATAACTAATGTGCCTTTAAAAATGAGAGGCACCACAAGAAATGAAAGGCACCAAAGCAAACGCGAGTCAATGCGCGGTACGAATGGATTTTACCGGTTCCCTGTGCCTCTCAAATGGGCTTCCCTTTTTTTCCTTCGGTACGATGTAACGGAGAAGAAGCGCATGCGCACATCAATGAAATATTTTACAACGAAATACCAATAATAAAAGCAGACGATAAAATTAGAACACCAGAAAGTTGTTGATTTCTTAGAATTAGTTTTGTGTGGAATTTCAGCTTTCATATTACCCGTTACGGGTTTATCTAGTTTGTTTTATGATATTTTATCTATCCCGTTACGGGTGAGTTTTCATATATCCCGCTACGGGCACTTTTTCTAGTTTCCTTTATAANATATTTACGCGTTCGATGGGTTTTAAAAAATAATAACTCCGATAAAAAGAATAGAGAACACAAACCGGTAAAAATATCCAGGGTGGCGTTGGCTCTGATTGTACCACCTCTATTCTGGACTAGGCATTCGTAAAAACCAGCGTCCCTCTCCATGACCTTCCTTATGGTTAACCTCTGATTGTTTTCACTTATATCCGCTCCTTCAGCATCCAACATTTGACCGTCCTTCATCCAGGAGGTGACCGGGGCTGGTACACCGTAACTGTAACAATAAAATTCCTGGAGAGATCCCGGAGCTATTAAGATGGTGATACCACCTCCCAAGTTAGTTTTATTCAAGATAGGTGGCTGAATTTCTGAAACAAAAAGTTGAAACAAAATTAATTGGTGTGAATTCATTTACAGTCGGACCTCTATTTAACGATGTTGCTAAATCCCGATAATGAGTTCGTTATATGGAAAATTCGTTAAATAGAAAATCACCTTTTGAAATACTTAAACAACACAAAACAGGTTTTAAATTCGTAAAACATAAACATAATTAAAATGGCAATTGATACACCGTTAGCTTGTAAATTAGGATCTACTATATAGTTTTTAAATCTTAACCAAAAAGTAAATCTGCTTGGAAGGCAAGAATAGAACAAAACATTATCCAGTGTTACAATATCATGCTACATACATTTCAACTTAAAAAAAAAAAAAAAGCTAAATTTATGCGTAAAATTATAGCTGCATTTATTATAAAAATAATTTCAACCATACATTACCGCATGCGTTCTTAAGTTTAATTGCTACTGATAAAATTCGTTAATTTAGTCTGAGTTATTCATTTGAGGTGCAAGCATAAAAGGATTTTACTGTTTTTTCCAAAAGTTAAGTCGCTTCGAAAATCAACTTCCCCTATAAAATGAGCTGACAAGTTTGAAATGTTCTGAAATATTTTGGGAAATAGGGAAAGTGGATCTCCAAGAAGAGTTCGTTAAATGGAAAATTCCCTTCGCTATTTAGAGGTTACTTTAGGAATAAATTTACAAAATGTTCCTGGTTCCTCGGGAAAAAAATCGCGAAATAGAGAAATTTCCAAAATGGAAGTTCGTTAAATAGAAATCCGATTGTACTTTTATGCATATCCGTCATTCACCGACTTTAATGCATAATGTTAAAATTTTTGTCTAAAATGAAATAAATTAATGTATACGTCATGAGTTCATAGAATAATACCGCACTTTGCAAACAGCCACCGTCATTTTGCAATTAACCATGTTGTATAGAAAATTTTCTAAAATTTTCTAATCAGGCTTCCACTTCTTAAAATTATTTCAATGATGCCACATATCTTTAGGGCTAATTTTAAGATGATCATTATCTAATCATTACTGCAATTTATTGCTCAATTACCCTGAGTTATTTCAGGAGTTTCGAAATCAGCTCAGAGTAGTGAATGCTTATAATATTTAACTATATTTAAGTTTCAGTGAGCAAAATCTAAGAAAATTCAGCCAAATTGAGTGAGTCTTCGTTTATTTTCTAATTAGCTTAAAGGTTTATTAGGATGATTGCAATAATCATTAAAAAATGGCATATGAGATTAGAAAATTCTGAAAAATGCAACAGACTTACGCATTGCCAAAGGCAGAGACAAATGCTGGTTGCAAAAAGTCGTATATTTCAGTATGCTTACGACGTGTACATTTGATTGCCAATAATGTTTAAGCAAAGAAAATACTTAAATGTGATCAATATCTAACGAATCATTTACGCAGAAGACAAGATTAAAAACATTCCACTTAGGAATTCAATAATCGAACCTCGTTATAGTGAACTGTCTGCGGACCCAGCAGTAGGTGCACTATAAATGACATTTCACTGAGTCCGAATTCTCTGAAAAATTATTTATTTCACATATAACAATAGCATAGTTAGAAATAGTGAGTACACTTCTATATAATTCGTTTATAAATTATTAACTAATTTAATAAATAATAATTTATACATTCTATGGAAGAAATCAATAATTTTCAATTGACTGGAATTCCGCTTTAGAGTTTACTAATTTCCTTATTAACAATTAGTAAATAATCCAGTATTTTCTGCTGGAAAAAAAATGCTGATTTGAGATCCGAGTTAAAAGTTGCCGAAATTTTTTGTTTTTAATACTACTTCAAATTTTAATGGCGAAGATTTGACATAATCCGTCATATGCGAACTCCTGCAAATTTAAAATAAAAGAAAAAAAAACTTAGGAAAGGAGTCTACTATAAAAGGACTGTCACTTTTTCAGTAAAATATAACATTAGGGAAGTTCAAAAACAGGGTAGCCACTCCACAGGGAAATCCTGGAAAATACAGGGAATTTAAAAATCATCTTTAGATGATTTAATTTTGTTATTTTAATAACAGGGATAATGCAGGGAATTTTGAATTTTTCCTTACAAACAGGGAATTTTATTTCTTACTTTTGTCTTTTAAGAAATGCAGACCTCTCGAAGCTCAATCTATAGAATATTTAATGATAGTTCAGCTATATTATTTCATTCATCATAGCATTATTTGTTTTATGTCAAGCTGTTTCTTATTACTCCAAGTTTTTCCAGCAACTAAGACTAGCATCGTTATTCTAATAAAGTTTACAGTGAATGTGTGTTTCCTCTTAATATATTGTGTATAATATGCGCAGGACGCCCGGTGACTGAGCGGTAGCGCTTCGCACTGTCTTGCCACAGTTCCCTGGTTCGATCCTCGGGTNATTATTATTGACTTGGGTTAACAGAGATAAATATTATCTTTTTGTACCTATATCTGATCAGAAAAGCACCATTTTAGTTGTTGAAGTATCATTAAACGCTACATAATTAAAGAAATGGTATAAATTTACATATTTTATAATTGTCTATGAAAAAGCCTTAGATGGAATCCCTTGAAATGATCACTTTCAAGTGGCCAATATTCAAAGAATGGAGAAATATTTTTCATTAAGAATTATTATAATTAATATCTTGGTAATAGTGTAAACCAAACAGAAAGTCCCTTTTTCTATAAAGTCCTAGCAAATTACAAATAGGTAAAAAAAAATGTGTTCAAATCTGGTAAATAACAGGTTTTGGTACCACTAAATGCTTGTTTCAATGAGCGGTACATAAAAGCAAAATCTAAGGTATAATGTACCTTCCAAGTTAAGAGGTACATCTGATTTTGCCTCTGAAATCAGAGGTACATTGTGCCTTTCATTTTTAAAGGTACGTTGCGCCCTTAAAATTCAGAGGCACAAATGATTCAAATGTGCCTCTGAAATCAGAGGTACAGTTTTTAGAGTGTAGACTTTTTACAAATTTTTGAGGCCCCTCAGAAATTGTGGACCCTAGGCCCATGCCTATTGAACCTAGGGCGATAATCAGGCCCTGGTTATATGGAAAATTTTCCAGAATTTTCGGTTAATATATTGTGTATAATATGTGCAGGGAAGGCACAGGGAATTTCTTTTTACAAATATGAGTAAAAATTCTGAGAAGGGACTACTAAAAAATTCCCCTACAACCGCGTGTTCACTATATTCCAGATTCATTATAGCATTACCTTTAACGTCAATGAGGATGTGTTTGGAATCCGTGGAATTGTTGTTGTTCGCTCCTTTAGCAATGCATTCATATTCTCCACTCATGTTCCGATGAATGGGCTGGAAATGTATCGTGGAAGAGTGAGAATAGGGTGTTGTACTGTTGCTCATGTTCACATCTATGGAAGGCATTTATTTATTAGAACACATTTTCAAAGAGGAATGAAATTTTCAAAAAAATATGGTTAAACATAAATGTCCGAAAAAATGAAAATAAAATATTAAAAATATAAAAAGAGAAACAATCATCTACATCTACAGAAGCTAACAAATGAATTATAAACATGAAACTTGAATTGCAGAACTTGAAAAAGTAGTTACTGCTAACAAGTTTTAGTAGGCAAAAATAAGAAGTTATGTACGGATAGTGAATTACTTTCTCCCAATACACGATCCAAGAGTTCCCTTGTCTTCTGGTTTGGGTTCAAAATTACGAGGCTACGGAGTTGAACATTATTAGTCGTAAACCCAAAAAATTGGGTTGGCTGCTCAACGACAGTTATAAAATATAAAATAAAATACTATAAATAAGCCATGATGGCTCAAGAGATAGAGCGTTCGCCTTCAAATGAGGTGCCATGGGTTCAAATTCCAGCGATGACTGGTTGATACGAATTCCGCATCCGACTTGCACCGACCACAGTACTGATCTTTAATGGAATATCTTCAGCTGTAGGCGGATTATGAGTTATAGTCCCCTTACCATCAGGCTGACCGTGGGAGATTCTCGTGCTATTCCTCTAGATGTAAAGCAAATGCCGGTCAGTTCCATCAAAAAGTCCTTCACGAAGGCAAATTTCTCTGAATACTTGATTAAGAGTTCTTTTAGATTGGGTTCAAAATTTCAAGGCTACGGAGTTGAACATCAGTAGTCGTAAACCCAAAATTGGATTGGCTGTTCAACGACGGTTATATATATGTAAAAAAGAGCTTTAAATACTTTATACAAAAAAATATTCACCTATTTCTGGTACACTAAAAATATTTGGGTTATCGTTTTTACGTTTTTATAATCTATGAATTTTATTTTTTTCCCCAAAAAATTGACAAGCATTTCTGAAAATCAGAAATGCGCTACCTCACAGGAGCTTCTCACATTATTACAAATCGTGAGCTAGGTGGTTAAATTGGTTAATAATCCATATAATTTTTTAAAAAAATATTTAATAAATGTTTTTTTATGGAGGATTTCTTATTTAAAATTAAGGCCATGAACTTAAAAAGAGAAGCAAAAAAAAACGTTTCATAAATACCTTGAATGTTCCATAAAGATTTTGTCTCGCCATTGGAATCCATAGGTCTCCAAATCCATTCCACACCACTGAAGTTGTATGTGTTCACTTTGCAAATCAAATCTACGGTGTCTTTATCGACAGGCTTCGCTTCTGACAGCTCTATCTCAAATCCTTTATCTGCATCTATAACAGCAACAATATGATAGAAATGTTGAGTTATCGATAATTCTTAAATGACATCACCATTCTTAAATGACATCATCATATTGAAAAGACAAGAGCATACTCGAAAGCTGGAAACAAAACACGTCATCTTTGGTCTCCTTTCAAAATTTAAATAAAGATCTTCGTTGACTGTTTCGGTACTATCACAACGAGGAAACACTTTAAAGAAACTGAGAGACCGACTTAAGTTGAATGCGGTACTCTTCTAACGTTTTCTCTCATCATTTACAGCAATTTGTGATTAAAGTTTCATGAGATCTACATTTTTTTAAGAACATACATTTTTTTTATTAAAAAATACTTTATTCAATCCTGCCCACCAAACTTTCTAAACAAGGATATTAAAAATTACCCAACAGATTTTTTTTATTGGACAAATTAAGTCAATTCATTATCCAGCTATAGTGCACATGTAAAAGTAATGTTTACGGCTTCCTACGTCAAATTCAAATGAAAACACATGGAAAGTTTAGAAGTTTAAACAGCTAAAAAAAAAATTAAAACAAAGCAAGCTAAAAGCAACGGCGTAAAAGGAAAATAGAAAATAACAGTAAAAAGTAGGGTAAAATAGTAATTGAATAAAAGTTAAAAGTCCTTGATAGCTAAAATCCAGTTGAGTATTGATGTTGTCCTCGAAATTGATTTTGACCCGCAAAAATCCTACATAATAAAATTACCAACACTAGATTTTTTTTCATTTATTACATTCGCAAAAAAGTGTGGATAGAAATATAATTACCTGTGACTATAAAAGGTGTAATGACACTGTCTTGACCCATGACGTTACTGGCGACGCACTGGTAGTGTCCAGACTGTACTGCCGTCACCTGTAAGTATGACACCAGTGAAAGACTTTTCACCTGGGTGACATTCTCTCCGTTCGGGAAATTCCCGTTTGGTTCCACGTCTTGCCATCCGTACGAATAACTGGAAACAGAACTGCTCCAAGGTTTCCATTTCCACCAGAGTATGGGAGCCGGGTAACCATCAGCATGACATTCCAGTGTGTGGTGGGACCCTACCTTGTAGAGAAACTCCCCATTCCTCACAGATACAATTGGCTTATCTAAAGGAAGATAGGTGACAACAATTATCCTCTCCACGCTATTTCAGCTTCACAGAGCATGTGCGAAAATTTCTCTAACTTTAAGGGGTAGGAACACTTTAGTTCACTGACAGATTAAAAGTTATATAAGATTTGCGCATAATAGTTACGTTTTACTTATAACTTTTAAGATGTTAGTAAACTGAAGTCACACAGCGACACGGTTCCCAGAAGAACATCGAAGTCAAGCATTACTGGCTGAGATCAGTAAGCGGGTGGGTGACCACTTTGATCAGTCTGCGTAGGGATAGTGGGTGCTCGGTATCGGTTTTCGTTAAACTGTGCTACCGTAAAGTTCTCGACTTCGAACGCAGGTAGCCAAATCAGGAGAGCCATCCTCTCTGCAGAGGATCAAAATTGGGATGGCATGTCTTCCGATCATCTTAAAGGATGTTTCCCAGATCGTCGCCAATAGACCATTGTGCAACTCTAGTGTGACGTAAATAAAGTAAATACCTATCTTGTAAACAGAAGTGTTCATATCGATTGATTATAAAGTATCAAATCAATTCAGTACCTCACTTGCCACGGTAGAAATGTTAGGTGCAAGCATAGGTATGAGTTAGAATTTGCTTGCACCTAACACTGCTACCGGGGCAAGTGAAGTTCTTAACCATTTATTAGTTATGGGCTTAGGTGTTGTTTTATTCGATTCAGCATACATCGAAAATATTATATCACTTGCGCAGACAGTTCATATTGAACCTCTACTTTGAAATAGTTTTCTCATAACTATTTTTTGCATTCAATTAGCTACGGGCCTCAAACTATTTAAGTTGAATCCTGCGAATTAATATTGGATGCTTCCGGACCGTCGCCAATAGCCCATTTTGCTGCTCTAGTGCGACGTAAATAACAACAACAGTAATTAGAACGAACCTTTGACTTCTAGAATGATGGATATGCTGCTGACTACATCTTTAACCTTTCCTACCAGAGTGTAGTTTCCTGCGTCGGAGCGTAGGAGGTGATGAATCTCCAAGACAACCGTTTTCTCCTTCGTCTCTATCCGAAAGTGACTGTTGTCTGGCTGAAGGAGCTGACCATCCTTCAACCAGTAGATTTCGGACACGCTGCTTGGGTATGCATCTACGGTTATGACGAATTTCACGTTTTGGCCTGCTTGGTGCACTACTGGTTCTGACAGATTCATATCAGTCGTAAAGTTCACATGGATTGGTTGTTGTGTTGCTGTAAAATTTAAAATAAACAGTTAGATTAAAAACGTATATAGGGTAGCGGTGAGGATTAATTTTATTTTGTTTTATATAACTGTCGTTGAACAGCAGACCCAATTTGTGGGTTTACGACTACTAATGTTCAACTCCGTAGCCATGTAATTTTCAACCCAATCCAGAAAACAAGGGAACTCCTGGATCAAGTATTGGGAAAAATTTGCCCTTGTGGAGGACTTTTTGATGGAACTAACCCGTATATGCGTTTCATGGAGAGGAAGACCATGAAAACCTCCCACGGTTAGCAAAGGGACTCTAACACATGATCCGTCTACAACTGAGGATATTTCACGTCAGCAGTGTGATCGGTGCAAGTCGGATGCGGTTTCGTATCCACCAGCCATTGGTGGGATTCGAACTCGGTTCACCTCGTTGGAAGGAGTACTTTAGTTTCTGTCTGAAGGAAGTACGTAAGTTTTTGTCTTGATTTTCACACAGATAAAAATCTTTTAAGTTGGGAAACTATTTGGAACTTAAAACTACATTAAATATAGTTCTAAAAGAAAGCATGATGGAAATTTTAAAAAAATATTTTTATTATTTAAAAACGAAAAATATTAAGAAAAGGAAAAGTATCGTAGTACATTCCTATACAACTGCAACGAGGAGGAGGAGGAAGGGTGAAGGGCCAAAGGCATGGAATCGGTCTTCTCCCCAGATGGCGCGTATTCGAGCGTTGTGATCGCCTATGGTAAAAGGATGGATACACAGGAAGTTATTTAAAAATTTCTTCTGGTATTAAGGCCTGTTTACACGGTCCAATTTCTTGAATCCGAGAAATTGGACGGATTTCTCTGTCCAAGAAATTGGATGATTCGTTGACACTATCCAAGTTCTTGAATGTCGCTGATTCGTTGAAAGAAAAACTTGCGCATGCGCATTGTTCATATTCAACATTATAAAATAATACTTACATAAGTTTAAAATTACTAAATAAANAACAATATTCTGCCTTTATTTCTTAATAAAAGCAGATGAAATTTAAGAAAAGCAAATGTAATTTCACTTGCAAATGATAACGCAGCTCTGAGAAATCATGCAAATAAAAAATGCTGTTTCTCCAATAAATATAAAATGAATAAGCATAGTAGACGATAAAAACTTTTTGTTTGTAACAATAGTGTATTATCCAAAATTATAAAATAATATTTTGTCACAATAAATCAAGGAAATTGAGAAACAAAAGTGGATTAAAAATACTTTCAAAACAAAAATTTTAAGTTCCTTAACTCAGACATCTAATTGACAACACTCCAGAAAAGCTGTAGAATAATAGAATCTCAAGAACACATCTAATGAAGATGGGTCCAGAAAAAACCTGATTATTTTTTTCTTATCCTTGAATTACAATTGAAAACACAGGAGTGAAATCCCCTAATTTGATAGAGTGACAAATTCTCTGAGAATTCCCAGATTTAGGGTAAAATTAGGGTTTTCAAATCAGGTTTTCCCCCGATATTCCCAGCATGTACGAACCCTAATATTTTTATAAGAAAGATTGCATTTTAAAAATATATATAATATAAATTTACAGCATAATATATAATTATGTATATCTATTTATCTGTATATATATATATATATATGCATACAGGGAGGGAAAGAGCCCCCCACTTTCGAGATATTTCCGCTGTCAGTGCGTAAAACTCTTATGACTGGTAAAAACTAAGTATATATTTAAACACAAATCACAATAATAAAACTTCCTAGAATATTAAGCTTGCTCGCACATCGCCTCGTAAGCGGACTGATACACCGGAAAATTTCTTAATTTCTTCCGGTTTTAGAAAGCTCTTGTTATTGTTTACATTTAGTCAATAATTAACCGAAACCGCGTGTAGTTATAGTTTTTCTACAGGAAGAACTCCACCCGCTGCAAAGTCTGAGGCCGTTTGGTGCTATGCAAACAAGAGTGGCGCATTTCAAGGGAGGGTAGTTTCTCTTCACTCTAGGAGGGCTAACACCGAAGAAAAAAGAGTCCGTTTCTCTCGCCGAAACCAGTCCTAAACAGTGACCCCACACCCCTACTTGAAATAGTTATACCTCGATACCATAGTCATTGCACACGGGTCTAGACGAACGGCAAGGGGAGTTTTTACTTTAGACAAAGTATTCGAGACTCACATTCTTGTTCGGGTAATCCCATTCTATGAACAACCTGGTATCTGGTTCAGCATCGACGACGCACTTCAAGACGAATGTCCCGTTGACCAGAGGATGTTGAGCTCCTGAACTGTCAATGAAAGGCTGGGGATCATTGAAGGTATCAGCTGTAAAAAAAAGATTTTCTTGATCACTTAGTAGTACAGTAAATGCAGTAGAAGTTCAAAATAGGAGATGCCGGGATACGCATGCAGTAAAAGCTCGATATATAGAGCATCTTAAGAGAAGTTCGCTATTACGACGAATTTCCAATGCACAGTCAACTTGCTAAGATATTAAAGATACAGAAAATGGTATGTTCATTAAGAGTTGAAAAAGGACTTGCATTGTGCTATTACGACAAAAAAACTTATGATTTTTTTTAGTCCAATACATTTTTTTAGTCAAATTTACTTTTTTTTCTGTTTAACTGAACTATTTTTTCTTTATAACCGTCGTTGAAGAACCGACCCAATTTTTGAGTTCGACTGCTAATGTTCAAACTCCGTAGCCTTGTAATTTTGAATCCAATACAGACGACAAGGGAACTCTTGGTTCATGCATTGGGAGAAATTTGCCTTCGTAGAGGACTTTTTGATGGAACTAACCCATATTTGCGTTGCATAGTGAGGAAGACCGCGAGAACCTCACACAGTTAGCCTGCAGGCAAGGGGACTCTAACCCATGATCCGTCTACCCCTGAGGATATTTCACGTCAACGCTGTGGTCGATGCAAGCCGGATACGAAATTTGTATTGACCAATCATTGCAGTGGTTCGAACCCGGTTCACTTTCTATCCCCTGAGCCATCGTGGCTCAAGTACGACATTATTTTATATTTTATAACCGTCGTTGAACAGCCGACCCAATTTTGGGTTTACGACTACTAATGTTCAACTCCGTAGCCTTGTAATTTTGAACCAATCCAGAAGACAAGGAAACTCCTGGATCAGTACCCACTGAGGTATGATTTGTTATGGGAACATGGATGACTTTGTGATTTGACAGATTTAACTTGCATTAGTCACCATTTACAACATGTAGAGTCTTCGGCCGGCGGGGATCGAACCCACGACCTCTTAAACACGGGCCCAGTGCTCTACCAACCAGGCCATCCCGGCCCAGTACAATACTATTCAAGTAACAAAGCTTTTAATAAGGGGGAATTATTTCTTATTTATTGACTCTAAAATGTGCAAATGCAACAATATAAGGAATGGCATACGCATATAGACATACGCTTAGATGACAATGTGACATACGCATATAGAAGAGGGTAAGGTTTATCTCCTGGTAATTGTCCTTCAGGATGGCCCTGCACTGGAAGAAGCCGTTGAAGTAGATGGTTGGATAGTGCAGATGGAATCCTTGTCTTGGATCAAATGTGATATCCGTTCCTGTTTGGACCATCTCACCGACATCCTCCTCGCTCTCCGTCTTCCAGAGGGTCACGTTCACGTCTGGAGAAGTGGGTAGACACGGAATGACGCTCTTTCGATGTTGGAGGAGCGGAATCAGTAAGTGACCCGATATGATGGCAGAATTCTCAAGGAACAAGTGAATAGGATCTGAAAAAAACAAATACTGTTTATTCCCATCCAACATAGATGGCGCTGTAAGCGTAAATTTAATTAATTGCACGACTGAGTGCTGAAGCTGTGCGTGTTAATCTGAAAATAATAAATTGGTCACTAAATAGTGTGCCAAATCCAATCTATGCGAAAACTAGAAATAAACCTTTAAATTTTAAGATCATTGTGAAAATAAAGCACTAAACAGGGTGTTTCTACACTTTGACCATGCACGATTCCCAAAACGCCTCAGCTAATTCTATACTTTAAGTATAAAACCAATTTGACTTTTCTTACAATATGCACAAAAAAAACCTCATAATATTTTTTTCATTTTTATTGTTTCAATGCTTAAAAATGAGAAAAATTGTGAAACTTTTGGAGCTCTCTGGAAACAAAATTTGATACTCTAAATCTCTCTTACTAATTTTTTTTTTAACGGTTTACGGCGTTTGAAAGTGAGCTTAATTCTTTTTTTCAGGTGAAACGAAAAGTTTTGTTCATTCCCTAGTAGCAAAACAACTTGGATTCTCATTGGACTAATATTCATTTTGGTTCAATAAGGGTTCAAAAGGCCGTTATTTTACCGATATTGGTCCTACGTAGAATTTTCCGATTCACCTGATATTTTACAGCCACTTTACAACCAATATCAGTACTATATAGAATTTTCCGATTCACCTGATATTTTACAGCCACTTTACAACCAATATCGGTACTATATAGAATTGTCAGATTCACCTGATATTTTATATCCATTATTTAACTAATATAGGTTCTATATTGGCTAAGTGTAGGTCATATTTAGGACCAATATTACAAAATCTATTTAGACATCCTAATATTAGTCCCTCGGTGCATGTTTTTATAAGACCCATATTGAACCAATTTTGAGCCCAACTGGTGCCAAGCTTAATTTGTTGCTAATGTTTTTGATTACTGAGTTTGGCCAATCAGCTAAATTTAAAATTTAAGTATATCATTCGATGCAGAATTTACAGATCTTTAATTTTGATTTTTTGTTAAATTTTGAGTTTGTAGTCTTCAGATGCTAGGAGACTAAAAATAAGAAAGTGCCAAAAATTTAGCGATTTTTGGGTTCTCTAAAGTTTAGCTCATTTCAAAACCCATAAACCATAGCTCATTCATAAACTCATTTTATATTTTGATTCGGGATGCTTAAAGTAGAATAAAATCATTTTCAGCTTTCTGGAATTAGTTCGAACCGAAGCCTGATTTGATTTTGCTATATTTTTCTAAGGAGAGAAAATGTAATATGCACAAGAATTACAAAGAAAAATATATTTATAAGAATTATTATATGAAAATTTAACAATTTAGCATTTTTTTAGGAATGTTTCAATAATAATAATAATAATAAATACTTGCCATTGATGAAGACATATATTGAGGTAGTATTGTCTACGGCAGATGTGAAATCCGTTGTTCCTTCGTAAAAGCAAATGTAAAAACCTGTATCATTGAAGTCTAAATTTTGAACAGTAATTGTAGATTTGTACTTATTGATAGCTTCTGAAGAATTGACTGTTATGTTTATGGATATTCGATTCTCATCCTGTAATGACACACATTCTAATAAAAAATTTCATAAACTATTATATTTATTTATACATTTTTAATGATGGCGATTAAAATTTTTTACACTGTCTTAGCCTACCACCAGCTTGTTTCGCTCACCCGTAATTGCTTCACGTTCATTCATTCTTCTTTCCCACTTAAATGTCAATATTTTCACAAAAACAAGGATAATTTTTGTCAATAAAATATAGTTTTACATAGGCTAGAACATTTTGTTAATTGTAAAGAAATATACGATTGCCTGGATTTGAATAATAATGATCTATACTGGCGATTTCACATTTTGACGTATTTTCTTGGTTCGTAATTTTTTAGTTTAATAAGAATGATGTTACTAAAAAAATTTTTTTTAAATTATTTTTATATAAAAAAAAGAAAATTCCATTACTTCAGGTTTTTGATGAAGAAAACCTAACTACATACTCTGAGTTGCTGAAGGAAAAATTTACGACAGCGAAGCAGACATTTAAAAATAAGGGATAATTGTCCTAAGATAAAAATCACTTTTAATAATGCGTATATGCCTCTAAAAAATGCAATTCTAAGTGAGTTTAAGTAACGTATGAACAAGCTTACCGGTAAGCTTGTTCATACGTATAGGACTCATCGTTACTGAGCAATGAAATTATAAATTAGTGAAATTCTGTATATTGCATGTCAAGTTAATTTAGATTACAATCTTTTATTATTACTACTTACATTTCGCTATTTTCTATACAAAAAATTACATATATATATTTCTTTTATCTTCATGCATTTATCTGTGCAATCATTTAAGCTTGAAAGTTATTGAAAACTTCAAAGCAAACGATAACATATAAATATATTATATGTAATAACCAATCTAGGATACCTTGAATAATATTATTATTAGAAACGGGTAAAATGTATACTAAATTTCCTAAATAAAACTTTTTCTTCTTTTCCAATTTTTTATTATTTTGCTTTTTAAACTATTACTTTGCTTTTAAATTTTTTTATTTTTCGCTTTTTAATCTTGTTCTTTTGCAAATGTTCCATTCGTATAGAATTGTTAGGAGTTATATTCTAAAGGACCCCACACACATCATATGGAAATTAATTCTCTTTAAAATAGGCTGAAAATCTAATATGTTGTAGTTCAAAACACTCTGATCAAAAGTTCTCATACTCCAAAAATTTATAGTTTCCGAGCTTCAAACGTAAATAGAAATTATCACACGGCATTAGCACTAACCGTCTGGAGTTGGTCGGATCTGATTTTGGGCGTATAAGGGCTGATTGTTTTAACAAAAAGATGCTTGTATACATACAAATATATATAGACATATAACTAATCCATCAATTATTTGAGTATTATTTATATTTTGTTTGGAAAGTCGATTCGCTGCATCATTGATACATTCTATTTACTTCGTAAATATATTTCTAAAGACCATGTAACACTAGTAACCATGTAAACCATGTAACACTATTCCTAAAAACCATGTAACACTCGCAACGTGTACCCAATGCTGTACGAAAGCGCGCTTTAAGCACTTTTGAGTCAATGAGAACTTTTCATCAGAAAACTTTCAGCCTATTTAAATTTTCTTAAGATTTGCGTGAAGTCCTTTCTATCTTAAACAAAACAGGAAAAACGTTATATGCAAAAACAAACTGGATTTTTTAAGATTTTTCTGAGAAAAAAAAAACTTTCCTGAAAAAAATTTTGATCTCAAAATGCGGATTCGAGTTTAGCACTCTAAAAAATATGTACCAAAAATAGAAACTTCCGCCAATTTTTACCAAGCAAAATCTTCTATAGCTTGGGAAGGATGTCATCATATCACTTAAAAAGTTTTGAGGAAGGAAGCACCATTTCGGAAATGCCATTGTTCAGCTGTTCATATGATACTTCATTGTTTTTAATTGGTTGTTCGATACAGACGCATATCAAAAGGGGTTGGATCTGAAATCTTGACAGAAAATTTGTTTTCTGCTTCAGTCTGCAGACATATGCGAGGGACACTATAGTCTTCTCATCCATAATGATATTCCGAAGTTTTTATCAGCCAATACCGACTGGGTTTTGAGTTAATTGCAAATCACTGCATGCTGGGCCCATGTCCAACAGTTCGTGGGCACGATCCCAGGCCGGTCGAAGACTCCCCGTATAGTAAATGATGACTGATCCACGTTAAATCTGTTGAGTCGCAAAGTCCTCCATGTTCCCAAAACAAATCAACACCTCTGGGGGTACTGATCTGGGAGTTTCTTTGTCTTCTGGATAGGTTCAAAATTACAAGGTTACGGAGTTGAACATTAGTAGTCGTAACCCGAAATTGNTTTAATAGTTAAACTCGTCAGACAGAAATTTAATTCGTGCTATCTTGTAAGATATTCTACGTCATAGAATTAAAGAGAAACGGTTATAGTTTCGTAGTCTTACTGGAATCCTAGATGTGGCGATGTGTTTTGATAAATAAGGAGAACTTGAAAAAGAAACAACTATATGACGTTGTAAGAGCATTGGATTTCATTGGATCAATAAAAATGGCGCGTTTTACTCTGACTTGCTCTTAACAAACCAAATGCGTGATAAAGAATTTTTACTTTTGTTTCGCTGTAGAAGAAAATCGTCTGCTAGAAACAATATTTATTATTTTTTTCATCAGTTTCTTTAAATGCAAACAGAAATGCGTATATTTGATACTATTTTTAGATATTATTTTTATTGTTTCTAATTGATTATTTATTGCTAATTGATTATCCGATATGTTTCGTTTTCCTCATTTCACACAGTTTAAGAGAGCATGCAAAAAAAAAAAAGTCTGTGCAAGAGTTGGCGATGTTGATACTCGTTCGCGCTGGGAGTTTGGCATCTATTTGGCGTGCACCTAGATGTAAACAAGCTTCTCCATAGACATAATGGTTTTTTCTTAACTTGCAACAGAGTATAACGACAATAAAAACCTTCATAAACTAACATATGCTGTCATACCCTGGTTATTGGAGTTTTCCAAGACAATGGATATTTTCCAACACACGTGATGTCCAGTGTTCTATCGACTTCGGATACATTAATGTACTCATCTTCTATGTTCAGCAATGGCGGATGAAAAAAATGTACGCTAGTGAAAGCTGGAAATAAAGTAAGATTTTTTTCATGATTAGAAACAAGTTCATAACAATCTTTTAACATTTTCAGGTTTTAATGAAGGATCTTAAACTTAATAAAGAACTCAAAAAGGTCATTATCGGGTGAAACATTTACTATTTAATACAAAATTAAATCTGTTTTATAAATATTCAGTAAAACAATGTGATCCCATCTAGCAAAATTAGGTTTATTTTCACTCAGCAAAAACCTTTTAATGTAAACCTAAATGCGGTTTACGTGTAAACCGCATTACAGAACCTTAAAACGAGATCTGTGACAATGTGCTCATTTCTATTCACATTACCCTAATCCAAAACCTTGAAAAACAATATTCTATATAAAAACCTTAAATCGAGGTTGACTTAAGGTTTTCAAGCGTGAAAAAAACCTTTTAAAAAACTTGAATCAAGTTGAAAATAATCTTAAATCTAAGTAATTACAGTCAAACTCCGCTGTAATGAACACGGTTTATAGTGAACTCCCGGATATAGTGAACGAAATGTTCGGTCCCGTGCCTAGCTATACATGTATAGTTATTTTTTGTGGATATAGTGAACCAAAAAAGTGAGGAAGTTGGATATTATGAACTTTTTTCAGATTTCGATTGAATTTTTTCCTTCATTTTTTTTTTAATATTTTTGAAATGTCTGCTTTAATATAAATACTTATACTGATTTTTAAAACCATCTATTGAGCAAAATGTAGCGATAAGCATCTTTTCTTGTTTGCTACTTTTATCTCACTTTCCCATCCTTAAATAAAGGCCCACCCAGGCAGATGTATGGACAAAATTTTTCCTGCATCAGCTTCGTATCAGCTAAAGATTACAAAAAAAAATTTTTTTCGTATACAAAACGAAGCGTAATAAAAAATAAAAATAAGTTAACACATTTTTTGTTACTACGTATTATTTTTCAGTCATTTTTGTATTTCATTTTAATGGTCATTTATTTAAATAATGTGCAATAAAAGGAAGGAGGTCTTAGCCATTAGTTAAAACTTTTTGAGGACTTGATATAGTAAACTCCCGGTAATAGTGAACAGAAATTTCGATCCCTTGAAGGTTCACTATAGCGGCATTTTGATTACTGATTCTGATAATACTGATTCTGATACTGATTCTGATTAATATTTAAGTATATCCCTCGATGCAGAATTTATGGATCTTTAATTTTCGTTCTTAAAATTTTACGTATTTTATTTTGTTTTTAAATTTTTTTAGATATTATGCGTCAAAAAATTAAGAAAAAAGAAAAGCTGTAAATTTAGCCGTTTTTTTGGCTATCAAAAGTTTAGCCCACTTCAGAAGTTGTAAGCAAATGAATTTAATTCTTATTCCAACTGGAAGTAAAATAATTTCCAGGGAATTACTTAGAACCAAAATTCAAATATATGCTATAAAATAATCATTGCTTTCATTTGTATCTTCATCGCGTGCTGTTTTTTGATCGACTACTTCCTCTGCCACTTCCGGGGCTACTCATTATATAATACCCCATAGTATTTATTAAATAAGGAAAGGAGGGAGTACTATGAACCGTTACGCAAGGTCAAGAAAACTTTCTTTTCTCGAGGGGAGGGGGGGAGGGCAGGAGAAAAATAGCGTGTACATAATTATGAAAAGGAAATAAATAATTCTTCCATGTAACGGGTAAAACGGGAGGCCCTTTTTGAATAAAACTTCACCTTATAAGTGCTATTAAAAGATCAGAAGTAGTAGTAAATTCTCGAAATATATATTGGAGATAATATAGTTGTTTCTACTGAGTAATTGTTTGTGGTACATGACAATAGCGGCAGATTAATATTGAATTAATTTATTAATATTGAATGAAGAACTCAAGAAAAAGTTAATTAATTCTGAAGAAAAAATTTCTTAATTTAAAAGAATTAATTTATTAATTAATTCGTAAGAAAAGACTAATTAATTAATTCTTAAGAAAAAATGAATTAATCTAAAATAATTAATTTACTAATTAAAAATAAGTTTTGGGGGCACCTTACAGCACGCACTTTTTCTCGCCTACTCTTCTTTCGGCGACCGAGGCACAAAATTCAAGTCTATCATGAACTGCAAAAAAAAAAAAAAAAAATTTCTTTTCATTTCGATGGGTACAACAAATTTATCAATCGTACTTTTTTTCTTATAAACTTTTTGGTTAACTGCTATTTCCTTCGCTCGGTTTATTTTTGGATTGTACATTAACATTCAAACCAGGTATATATATATTATATATATATATAAATATAAATTAACAGATATACAGTCCTTGATAGCTAATAGACCCTCTTCATGTGTGATATTCACCTGAATGAGTTATTTAAAAAGGATCCAGTTTGAACTGNGAAATATTTCCAGAAACTTTTTTAATGAACCCTAATTAGTCTAAAACACGCATATTCTATGTAATTTATAGTTGGGGTCCCGCTTTGGACCGATCATAAAAACGCGGTTCCCAGTAGAACACCGAAGTCAGTAATCCGAATCAGCGATCAGTAAGCGGGTGGGTGACGGCTTTAATCAGCCTGCGTAGGGACCGAGGGTGTGCGGTACAGGTTCTTGTTAAACTGTTGTACCCTAAAGTGCTCGACAATTCAAAATTTCAGCTCCCTGCTACGTTACGGTCAATTTTAAGGCTACACGGCACATATGTCTATTTTTATGAGTACTACCTGTTAAACAGATATATATATATAGCCTTGTGATTCACTATTGGTTAGATATTGACTTTCAATATATAAGAAAATAGCCGTCATTGAAGATTTTTTAATGTTCTTCAATGCAAAGGTCCACTGTAAGTATTTATGTTTGATTTGATTTGAGCTAGATATTATAGAACTAAGTTCACAATTCTGTTTTGGTTTAAAAACTAGATCGATGCATAAATGTCATTGTCTTTAAGGTATGGAAAAATTTTTTCTTCCAATGCCCGCTTGGGAAATGACCTTTGATCATACAGGCCTCTGAAGGGCAGATTTATGGGCCACTCTTTCAGGGGCACCATATTAGGTGGGCCAACGTTGCTCCCACAGTAAGGACAGTTAGAACAGGTGAATAAAAGAACATCTATGCTTTGCCGGAGTTTCGAACCCAGAACCTTTCTGATGCAAGGCTAGTTCCCTGACCCCTACATAGGCCGGTCGGTGTATGCGAAAGTGTTAGAGTGAGGATTCTTTTCAATTAGTAAAAATAATGACTGATAGAAGCAACTGAAACGACGCAGTCTCTGATTTTTAAATTTGGCGCACTTTTGGTGCTTAAAATATGTATAACAGTTGAATGTTTTGCAGTTGGAACACTCTGGCTCATTTAGAAAAAGGTGTTTGTGGATTATTCGTGTGTCACAAATGCGCGAGCGGTTCCAAATCCGGGCACTTCAAGCTTTCGACTGATGTTTAACTGTTTATAAAGCTGTAAATAAAGTTTAATGACGTGCAGTTTGAAATAAAGTATTTACGCATTAGTATTAAAGTATTTAAGGAATGACATAAAAAAAGAAAGTATTTATGTCGTAATTGTTATTGCCAGCGTAGTAGAAATAAAATAAATAAATAAAAACGGCCAGTGAAGTGACTCACTCTTTTCTCAAAAAGTATTGCCACCTGTGAATTGATGTATTTTGCTCAAATTTCCAGAAGATTTTCAGTTCAGGAAAGATTTTCAGAGTTTCATCGAAAAAAAAATTTTTTTTTGCAAAAATAAAAAGTTACGTGTCTAATAATTTTACATAAAGCTGTATCCTGAAAAAGTCAAGAAAATCAGAAAATGTCAAGCATCCAAACCTGCCTGGTTTTTCCTTTTTTTTAAGACAAAAAACCTGGTTCCTTCCTAATATTATTATGTTTGTTATTCATGCGTTTTTCTTTGATTTGAAATTTATTTATAATAAAACCTAAAAGTAAAAACGGTTTTTTTATTTATTGCATTAAACTTTAAGATTTTTATACTATAATTTTGCCTTATTTAATGATTTTCCGTTACTTTTTATAATAATTAAACCATAAATAAATTACATTTATTTTTATTATAAATTTTGTGTAAGACTATGTACAGTGCTCGAAGAAATAAATGGACTACCCTTAATAACTTTTGATTTAATGATCAGACTTTCATATTCTAGGAATCAATCTTAATGGTTCGAAGGGTTGACCTCAAATTTGCTAATTAACATGGTTACTAAAACATCCACAAAAATGTACTTCCTTCGAATAAACATACCTTTTTAATCGACGGATTCGAACTTTTAACCCACAAAATATAGATGATAGTCACAATCGGGGTAAATGGTTTGGTCAGGGGAGTGATCCAAAGTTTGGACCCCTTAATGTTAATTTTATTTTTTGCGTATTTCTCCAAAACTCGAGAAATTTTTAAGCAAATTAAAAAAAAATTGCGTACAATCATAAAATTCATTTAGCTAAAGATAATTCCATGCAAAAATAACTTATAACGAATATTTACTATTTTTTATTACTTTTTATAATAGTCAAAAATTGTGAGATATACATTTAAAAAGTGTAATACAGCAAAATACAAAATTTGAGCAAAATCGGTCAAATAGTTCCCGAGAAATTGAATTAATTTTAAAAATAGGACTTTTTCCAAAATTCGATTTCTCAGAAACTATTCAACCGATTTCGTTCATATTTTGCACCTTGCGATTTAAAATTGCATTCTTTAAAACTGTATAGCTTGCAGTTCAAAAGTTTTTCGACTATTATTAAATAAAATAATAAAAAATAATAAATATTTACTAAGAGTTATATTTTGCATGGAATTACTTTTGCATAAAAAGTAAGTCGCTCAAAAATTTTTTTTTTCGTTTAAGAAATTCTCGAGATATGGGGAAATATGTAAAAAGTAAAATTAATATTAAGGGACTCCAAACTTTGGACCGCTCTCCTGACCAAATTATTTGGACCTTATTTTCGAGATTGCGGCTACACCTTATATTTTGGGGTTCAATAATCATAATCCGTCGAACAAAAAATACAATTTAGTTAGAAAAAGTACATTTTTGTGTCTGTTTTCGTATTTTAAAATATCGTCTGCTCTAGTTAATTAGCATGTTTGAGTTCACCCCTTCGAACCATTAAGATGTGAAAAAAGTCCTAAAATGTGAAGATCTGATCATTAGATTAGAAGTTATTCAATTAAAATGTATCTAGGTCCAAATTATTGGGACTCTATTTCCCAGATTGCTGCTACACCTTATATTTTGGGGTTCAATAATCATAATCCGTAGAACAAAAGATACAATTTAGTTAGAAAAAGTACATTTTTGTGTCTGTTTTCGTATTTTAAAATATCGTCTGCACTAATTAATTAGCATATTTGAGTTCACCCCTTTGAACTATTAAGACGTGAAAAAGTCCTAAAATGTGAAGAGCTGATCATTAGATTAGAAGTTATTCAATTAAAATGTATCTAGGTCCAAATTATTGGGACTCTATTTCCCAGATTGCTGCTACACCTTATATTTTGGGGTTCAATAATCATAATCCGTCGAACAAAAAATACAATTTAGTTAGAAAAAGCACATTTTTGTGTCTATTTTCGTACTTTAAAATATCGTCTGCACTAATTAATTAGCATATTTGAGTTCACCCCTTCGAACCATTAAGATTGAGTTCTAGAATGTGAATATCTGATCATTAGATTAAAAGCTATTCAGTTAAAATATATCTAGGTCCCAATTAGTGGGACCGTATTTCCCAGATTGCGGTTACAACCCTTTTTTTGGGAGTCGAAATACATGTAGGTTAAAAATTATTTAACGCAACGAAAAAATCAAGTTATGGAAAAAAAAGTACTTATCAGCAAAAGTTATCGGGTTTGATAGTCGAAAGTTGGATAAGAATATTAAAAATAAAGCTTGCATTTAAAATTCTTTATTTATATTTCAATATAATTGGAAACCAACTATGTTTTGATATATTTTCCTTTTTTTAAGGTGGATGTATCAATCTGTCGTCGTCAAACGATTGTTAGGCAACCGTGGGGGGTTGTTGAGCGAAGCGAGTAGAGATCGCTGTGTGTTCAGGTTTCATGTACGCATATAACTTAGAAGAGAAACACAGCTGTGTAAGTGTAATCCGTTTTCTTTCTAATAATTAGCATTCAAATGCACCGACTGTCGCTCGCACAGCAGTTGTTCACACAAAAGTGAATTACACAAATTGATGAGCAAACCACCGTTCCATCAGGAAGATGGATGCTGACCAAATAAATACAGGGAAAACAATAATCAGGAAAAATGGTCTGAAAACGCACCATCCGAGAAATCACGTGCAAGGGCCATTCTTCGATATACAATAGCTTGTTTTACTTTAAAAAAAGTTCTGTTTATTGCAAGGTCACTGAGTTCTACAAATGATTCATACATCTGAGCAATCACTTTATTTTTACTGCCAGATAATGTTTATAGAAATACTTTTCTTCTATAAAAACATATAAAAATGACGATTTCTCAGTTATTTGTACAAGTATTTCTTTTTTAATACATTGTTTTAACGGTTTATTTTGTTATACATTATGGCTACTCACAAAAATCATATACTATCGGATCACTGCAAATTCGCTCCTAGGCAATTCTATTGGAACAGACGAAAAATTGAAAATAGTTAGTTGAAAATCATATACCATCAGATAACAACACATTTTCTGATAGGTAATTCTATTGGAACAGACGAAAAATCGGAAATAGTTTAAAATCATATACCATCAGATAACAACACATTTTCTGATAGGTAATTCTATCGGAACAAACGAAAAATTGGAAATAGTTAGTTGAAAATCATATACTATCGGATAATTACAAATTTGCTCGTAAAAAATTCTAATTGGAACAGACGAAAAATTGGAAATAGTTAGTTGAAAATCGTATACTATCGGATAATTACAAATTTGCTCGTAAGAAATTCTATCGGAACGGAAGAAAAATTGGCCATAGTTAGTTAAAAATACAACTATTTCAGGCATAGCTGTATTTAGATTCTAATCATTCATATGAATTTATATTTGAAATTCCTTAAATGATTAAAAAGATGATGTCGTAACAGACAACCAAAAAAAAAAGAAAAAAAGAAGAAAATGCGGAATTCAAATGGGGAATTGAAATGAGGAATTCAAAAAATATGAAGTCCAGAAAAAAAAGATAAGGCGTGAATAAGGACACATAAGTGATTCTCTTCTTTTTGAGAATACGTATTAGGAGCTATGTCCAGATCATATAAAACTTTTTAAGCATTTTTAAAATTAGATGAACCATTTAAAACCCTTTGGCGCAAATTTTTAATTAAAACTATTTTTCATACCTTTTCAGTATTTTGCATTAATTAAGTTCAAAATAAGTGAGAAATATTATATTTAGCATTTTAATAACTTACGGTAATGAAAGACAGCATGAAACATCAGTTTCATTTCCTAAGTTAAGGTAAAATTTCCCAATCACTTCTAAACAATAATTTTTAAAATTTGCACACATTTACAGTTATTTAGATTTAAGAGAAACAATTATTCACCATTGAAATTTCCTTAGTTTACTCAATCAATTATTGATACATTTTTGGATATGAATTTAAAAAAAATTTCTCAAATTACCTTTTTTTAGGATTTATATTTTAGTACAAAGATAAATCGGATAAACTGACAGATTTTTTGAAGCTATCAGAGCGTTTCTTTTCATAATTAGAAAATAACAAAAATATATATTTTTGTTTATAGTTGAAACGCCAGGGAAAAAGATGAAACGGACACCCCATGTGCGGCAAAAGGTTAGAGGAGTAGTAATAGTATAATGAACCTCGATTAGTAAAGAGAAATATTTTTTCATAGAAACAACTGAACGAGTTTTTAGCCACCCATAAAAAGGTGTTTTTAGGATGTTTTTTTTCTTTTTTTTTCATTTTATGAATACAAATTCTCGGGTTGTGACAATACACTTTTAAAAAGTGGAATGATATCAAATCAACCTAAAAAACATCATTCTACATGGAGAGCAACTTATAACAATCTTGAAAATTTTTAATTTAACAAAAACCTAACGAGAATTCGAAAAATTGTAAATTAAACGTTTTGAAACGGTCTAACACAAGTCCTGTTTTTAATACTGGCCTTAAATATATGTAATTGTTTCACTCACTATAGTTCACCCATAGCTCAGTGGTTAAAGAAGTGGAATTCTACGCAAAAAATGTGGGTTTGTTTTCAGTTATTCTAATTATTTCTATATTATGATTTTGTTATTTCTTTCTATACAAGGTGTATGCAAATGGCTTTATACTTTCGATAACTTTGCACAGACATGCGACTTAGTTTAACGTATTCTTACGTTCCTAGAGTGTTCAAAAATATGCTATGCTTTGTATATATAGCTGGGAAAATCATTCAACTGGGTGATTGATGTCAATCTAACTTATGCCAAACTAACTTTCATCCGCGTGGTTGTGTTGAAGCATTTTTATTCTAGTTCCTAAGTTAAAATATCGGTGTTTATTTTATCAGCTTTAGGAAAATAGAAAAAAAACGCCTTTGAAGAAGTTATCTATTAAAAATGCTGAGAAAAATTTTCATAAGATGATCCGCAAAGAATGAAAAACTAAGGCATGATCCCTTGGAGTAAGGAATCCAAATTAAATTTGTTAAGGTTGATGGCTGACGTTTAATTAATCGCCAAAAGACCCTTACATCCATGGTCAGCAGTAAAACACGGAAACTGAGTAATTTTCTGGGGAATCATAATGGCAACGCCTCTCTCTATGGAACTGTGAATCAAATAAAAACATTTGAGAATTTCAAATGCTTCCTTATACCTGGTGAATGGATTCTAATCACACCGCCAAAATCGGGACAGTTTGGTTTATAGTTAAGGTTTAAACTTTGAACTGACAGAGTAAATCACGTGACCAGTATCCAATAGAACACCTTTGGGAATTCATCGGAAGAGAAGTTGGAGCACAGAAGCATTCTTTGACCACCAAAGGGTTAAGAGCCGCGCTGAACAGCTGACCCAGAATTTGGGTCGGCTGTTCAACGACTGTTATAAAATAAAATATAAAACTAAAGGGTAATAATACAGATTAGAGGGTATGTAAGGCGGGATTGGCCACATTATGACAAACTTAAACAATATCCCATTTCTAAAATATTAAGCACAAATCGTACTAAAACTAAGCTCGTCGTAAGACACATTTCTGCTATCTCATAAGCTAGCGAAGCGAGTCTGAATCACGAACTTATTATAAAAAAGTTGCACAGCAATTTCTGAATCTGGCGAATATCCTCTCGAATTTTTAGAAAATGATTTAAAAACGTAGGAATATACAACAGATCCGTAAAGAATGACACACCATTTTTTAAATTAATCATTTGTAACAGAACATATTATGACCTTGTAACAGAACAATTTCTGACCCTGGCGAATATCCTCTTGAGTTTTTAAAAAATGATTTAAAAATGTATGAATATACAATAGTTCCGTAAAGAATGACACACCATTTTTCAAGTCAATTATTTGTAACAGAACACATTCTGCGGCAGTGATTGCTTAAGTCATCCTCCAGCGAGTCATAACTATAATAAATTCATTTGGCAACATAATTGCATTTCAAAATAAGTACGACAGCTACCGCACACCCCTTCATACGTTTGTGACATTTTAATAATCAGAAAAATCGAATAAATGGTTCCAATAGCGTGTTTAACTCTCTTTACAAGGGTCAAACGTATCCGCGATTCGTGAAAAGTTGAAATCGAGACTATTTTTTTCAAAAAAGAAAGCATTTTTTTTTTTTTTTTTTGATAGCATGCAGCTGCATATTCAAATAGAATGATCTCAACTGGATATACGCATTACTGGTCACTATTATCGGCCCCACTACTAAGACCATCGTTTTCCTTTCCTCTTAATCCCCCTCATGTTATTTATTTTTTTATTTTAGTCCCAAGTTCCGGTTCGGAAGTGTGAGCGCTATCGGGTAAGAGCATTATTGTTGAGATTTTCTTAACTTCTTTTTCTTCCTTTTGTTATGAGAATAAGGAAGATATCATGTGATAAAAAAAAGGTTATGAACAAATCAAGTTCGTGTAATAACTAATTGTTAGTCCTAAGGTCATACTAGGCTAAAAATATGCCAGATAAGGATAACATATAGTATGCCCTACATCGGACATCTTGAGTTTTGACACTGCTCCTTGGTACAAATCAGAGCTAGAGCTGGTTAATATCGGAATTTCGATATCTTTATATATCTCGAGTAAATATCGATGTTTCACGATACAACATTATTTTACATTATCCAAATTAAATTTACCAGCCATCACGATGATATCGTGTGCGATAAATAACGGTATCAATAACACACGAAATATTATCGTGGTGGATAATTACTGTATTTTCGATATTTTTCGTTAAGTATGCTTTTTTACGATGTATCGTGATAAATTCTTTTTTAAATATGGTTCTGCAATGTTTGGAAAACATCTACATTTTGCTATAGATTTGGTATATTCGGATATATGAATATTCTAATATACTCGGATATATTATGTATTTCGGATATATTACAAATAATATATTCGAATACATATTTCGAATATATAGATTGGATATATATTATAATCAGATATTATATATCGGATATAATCAGATCGCATATACCAAATCTAATTGGTCATTATATATTGGATATATTATGTAATTATAGAATATATCGGATCTATTCTATATTTCGGATATATTCTGATATTCGGTATATATGGAATATATATATATGGGGTATTCGGTATATATGGGTTATATTTTCCAATTCTAGTGGTATAAGGCCTTCACAGAAGAGGGACATCTCCCTCAAAATTGATATTATATTCGAAGATTTATTATTGCGATTATTGATTTTAATAAATTAGTAAATTATTCGATTCTTCAGCTAACAAATGTGTAAAAAAAATGTATTACGTCCCGAATCACGTTTCGCCCTCGTTTAATTGTCATGCAACTAAATTCAATAACTGAAACTATGTGACTTTAAAATGTTAATATCGACGTGATATCAAAAAATAACGATATTTCTTGATGAATTGAGTATTTTTTTTAAATCTAAGTTAACAAATGTACAATGCGTAAAAGAAATGAAACACCGTGAATAACTTTTTATTCAATAATCGGATCTTCACTTATTTAGTTTCATATGACCAAGCACAAAGCTTGATCAAAATCAGCAAAATAGTTCTCGAAAAAACAAATTATAAATGCTCGGTTTAACTAATATAAATAACTAAGTTTGGATAAATGAATTTTATATTTGAGTGCAATTTTTTTTTAAATTCTCTCAAATTTTTTCAGGATACGGTGAAGTATGTAAAAAATTAAATTAACATTGAGGGGTCCAAACTTTGGACAGCTCTGCAGACCAAACTACGTAGATCACATTTTTCAGATTGAGGCTACGCTTTATATTTTGTGGGTCAGGAATCATAATCCGCCGAATAAAAGGTACATTTAGATAGAAAAAGTATATTTTTCTGTCTGTCTTCGTAACTTAAAATATCATCCGCAGTAACTAATTAGCACATTTGAGGTAACCCCCTGGAACCATAAAGAGTGAATTTTTTCTTCTTTTGTACACTGTACATTACTTTAGATAATATTTTCGCTCCCCAAATAAAGTTCATCAAAGTACACGATAGTATTGTCATCTGAAAATAGCGGCGATTTCACAGTTTCGATTTTTTGTACGATTCAAATATCGTCATGCGTAAAGGACATCACTGTTTCAAGATCAATTACTCGCATCTCAGTGCGTTCTTAACAACTTCCGGACGATAAAAGCAGAATCTGGAGGAAAAGGGGATCCCCTAGAGGGGGAGGGGGTAAGTAAAAAATAAGTTTTTATTTTTGATGAGTGTGCTCACGCATCGATAAGTCTTCTTTTCTCATTTAGTACGTCACGCAAATTTCGTAAAGAAATCGAATAATAAAACGACGAGTTGTGTGTGTTTGTGTCGTTCTTGTAATCGTTGGACTGGCGTCCTACACAGTGGTTGAAACGAGCCATTATAGTCCCCGATCAAAAAAACAGTCCAAAAAGTTTTATTAGATCTTTCAGAGAGCGTTTGAGAACTGGAAATTTCTCATTGGTTGAGCCATTGCTTTAAATTAAACTGCAGACGATTCAATTTATTCAAATACTTTTAAAATAACATTGATATAGTGCATGCCGGACAGTGGCACTCAACTAGATCTAGTATATATTTCGGACTTTTACCAAAGCGACTATGTGATTGTCGACACTCGCCGGTGAAAGTCAACAACCACCTGTTTTGGTCATTCACAGTAACATATGCAAATAATATAACTAGAATCTGTTGTCTTAACCTATTTTGAAAAATTCTGTTGGTATTCTATTCACGTTTTATAATTTAAACTTTTCTTATTATTTCAAAATAAAATGAAATTTTTAAGAAAAGTGTGCAGCAATTTGATTTTTTCTAAAATAGATAATTTTTTTTTTTTTGCTTTAAAAATTAAAAATGGCGT
The DNA here is from genome assembly GCF_043381705.1 of Parasteatoda tepidariorum. Classification (NCBI taxonomy): domain Eukaryota; kingdom Metazoa; phylum Arthropoda; class Arachnida; order Araneae; family Theridiidae; genus Parasteatoda; species Parasteatoda tepidariorum. The sequence goes on along the minus strand of NC_092207.1, from coordinate 10,951,850 downwards.
ATTTTTGATTTAATTTTGAATCATCCTTTTCCAGAAGAACGTGACAGTTTGTAAACTGATTTATTAGTTCCCAAGAGACGAGAAGTCTTTTTTGTTTCATGGGAACACCTTCGTTAATTTTTTTTTTTTTTTTTGAGAGAGAGAGAGAGAGAGAGTTCCGTGTCATTTTCACTCTTAAAATATTGGAAGTGTAAAAAGTAATCAACATTTTGTATGGAAGTAGCGAGGATTGTTCCAAAAGTTTGAAAACTCAGAACCATAAACTTTATGTGTAGTTCCGGTTGATGTTTAAACACTTGTTATGGTATTGTAATCCCCACAACTTCCTTTAACAATACAATCTATTTTGTCAATGAGAAGGAAGGGAGCTAATTGTTAGTTTTCTGTAATTTTTTTCTCCCTTCCCTTTACAATGCGAGGCTTGTTACAAAATAAAAATGCTTAAAAAAAAATCACCTGCAAGACATAAAAAAATCACCTGAAAGCTGCGCGGTAGTTGCACACTGTAGTCAACAAAGTGAAAGAGAGACAGACGAATACATTTAAAAAGTTTTGTTCTAATGATACACGGAGTCTCTGGCCTAAATTATTAGATGCACTATAGCATTCTATGTAATATCTTAATTATCAGGTGATACTATGCAGCTTTGTTCTTTTTACGCAGCTGAAACCGTTTTGCATTTGCTTACGTTCGTGTATCAATTGGTGAAATTAGACGATACATAATATAAATTCGACGATTGGGACAAAATTAGACGATATATTATTTAAATATAGAATATTTATTATATCAGGAATTATATTAGTATATTATAATAATTAGACCAAATTATTAGACGCACTATAGCATTCCATGTAATATCTTAATTATCAGGTGATACTATACAGCTTAATTGTTTTTAGGCGACTGAAGCCGTTTTGCACTTGCTTACGTTCGTGTATCAATTGGTTAAATGAGACGATTTATAATACAAATTTGACGATTGGATAAATTAGACGATATATTATTTAAATATCGACTATTTACTATATCAGGAATTATATTAGTATATTAAAATAATTAGACCAAATTGTTAGACGCACTATAGCATTCCATGTTATATCTTAATTATCAGGTGATACTAACCAGCTTTATTGTTTTTACGCAGCTGAAACCGTTTTGCATTTGCTTACGTTCGTGCATCAATTGGTGAAATTAGACGATAGATAATATAAATTTGATGATTGGATAAAGTTGACGATATATTATATAAATATAGAATACTTATTATATCAGGTATTATATTAGTATATTATAATAATTAGATCAAATCATGAGACGCACTGTTGTGTTTTAATCATTGCATGTTTTGCACGAGTTTATATGCAATTCTTTTGTATTTAATCATACATGAAATGGGTTTTTATTCAGGAGATTTTTTGTATATTTCCTATATGTATGTATTTTTGACGTATTGCATTACAATGTTAACCAATTGATACGTAAACAAATGCAAACGTGTTTCAGCCACTTAAAAAGCAATAAAGCTGTATAGTATTACCTGATAATTAATATTATACGTAGAATCGTATAGTGCGTCTTATAATTTGACCAGGAACTATAATTTGCTTCAATCGATGATAAAATACAATCCATCATACAATCTATTATTATTTGCATCAATCAATGATAAAATTTTGATAAATCGATGAGAATTTTTTTTAAAAATTAAATCTTCGTTTGTGAGATTGCCGTCTAATCATTATGGCGATATTCATAACTTTTGTGCGCAACAACTTTAATTGGAGACCATTTTGGAAAAACGAACAACTTATTTTAATTTCATTTTTGCTATTTTTATTTACTTATTTATCCATTTTTGCTTTTAGGCTCATATTTTTACAATGCGCTGAGCAATTTGAGATCTTTTAGCAAACAGTTATTAAAATCACTGACTGAAAAATAATTTTTCGAAAAATACATTCTATAATTTACAGTATCATCTTTTAATATTTAATTAGATTTCGAATTAAATTATTTTGAATTTAAAGTATAACAAACAGATTCACACTGTATGGAACTATTTGTTTCTTTAAAATGGAAATTGGTTAGGTATTGGTTAAATAGTTTACAAGAAATCAAATTATATTATTTAATATATTTTTTATTTTCGTTCATTTAATTGCTTAAAAAATTCTTATTTCTCGAAAACTGTTCAACTGATTTATTTTGGACAATACAGCATTTTGGAATACAAATTTGCACGACGCAATTTTTTGAAGCTTTGAATTAGATTATTCATTTTAATTATTGCTAAATTAAGAAAAAAAAGAATACTTGTTTATCGTATTTTTTACCACGAACAGGCATTTCCTTGCGAAAAACAATTTCGTTTTTTTTTCAAGAAAAGCTTCAATTTGAAATGGTTGCACTAAACCTCTATTTTTAAAGAATTTTTTAAAAATATATATTTGAGCCGCGATGGCTCAAAGGATAAAGCGTTCGCTTTCCAATGAAGTGAACAGGGTTCGAATCCCGTCAATACGAATCCCGCATCCCGTTTGCACCGATCACAGTGCTGACGTGAAATATCCTCAGTGGTAGACTGATCATGGGTTAGAGTCCCCTTGCCGTCAGGCTAAACGTGAGAGGTCCTCGAGGTCTTCCTCTCCATTTAACGCAAATGCGGGTTAGCTCCATCAAAAAGTCCTCCACGAATTCAAATTTCTCCCAATACTCGATCCAGGAGTTTCCTTGTCTTCTGGATTGGGTTCAAAATGACAAGGCTGCGGAGTTGAACATTAGTAGTCGTAAACCCATAAAACTGGGTCGGCTGTTCAACGACGGTTATAAAATAAAATTGAATATATATTGAATTAATTTTAAAATGCCAAAATTCACCTCTCAAAATTTAAAATACCAAAATTCATCTATTTCTCATGGTTCAAGAAGAAAAAAAGAAGAATGTATATGGAATTTAATTCGCGAAAACTTTTCATTCAATTGAGTAAAAATTTATAAATTTGAATTTTTTTTTAAAAAAAAAGGCTTAGTATGATATATGAATGACTTCAACTTATCATGGATTAAGCGAAGAAAACAAACTCTATTTAAATCCGAACCATCTGGAATGATAACCGTTACGAAAGAGAGAGAGATGCACATAACTAAAAATATCTTTATTTTGAAAAAGAATGCGAGGTTTGTTTGCTACAATAAACGCCCCGGCACCTGCCTCTTAACAAACATGTCTCTAGGTTACTCATTTATAAACATTGTTTTGAATTCCAGGATATCATTCCAAATAAGAACAAAATCTGCGGGGTTCAATCAGTGAATAGTTCTCCGTAACACTAAATGCATTTATCACAAATGCTTTTTGGAACAATGCATTGAAAATTCTACATTCCTAGAAAGTTTTTTAATTTTATACGGCATCCATTATATGACTAAAAATTAACAGCCGCCACAGGGCGACTAAATATGACGATTAAAGAATCGCTTGCAAGGCGCCATTCGATCGCCATTTTTTATTTTATTTTATTATTATCAAATATTTCCCCATGTGCATTTTATTATATTTTTTAATAATAATAAAATGCATTTTCGGAGTAATCTAAGTAATAAAATGAAGAAGCTTCATTTCAACATGAAGCTAAACGAATTACGAATTTATTATATTATTTTATTATACTTTTATATATTAATAAATGTGCAAACGCTATGAAAAAGCGTTCTATAGCTTCGTTAAATCGCAGTGTTGGAGGTTCCGTGATCGCCACCCTTAATCTATACATTTAGAATTTTTGTCAAAAATGTAGTAAAAGCGTGGGACATCGGAAGACCACGAGAACCTCCTAAGGTTAGCCTGACTCTAACCCAGGATCAGTCTACCACTGAGTATATTTCACGTCAGCACTGTGGCCGGTGCAATCCGGATGCGGAATTTTTATCGACCAGCCATTGCTGGGATTCGAACCCGGTTTACTTCATTGGAAGGCGAACGCTCTATTCCTTGAGCCATCGAGGCTCAAGAATCAACTTATATAAAAGTCGGGCAGGTTTGGATACTTGGGATATTTGATTTTGTTGACATTTGAACCATATGTTCCTTATGCAAAACTATTAGATGTGTTATTTGTTTTAAAAATTTCTGCCAAAAGAAAAATTTTCTCTTTGTTTTTTAGAGTGATGGTCAAACATCCTTTGAAATTTTGAGAAAAATGCATCTATTTACATGGCACGGTGGGTCAGCATCCTAGGTTTCGTGGCCAAAATTAGTATTTCGATAAAATTTGTTTCAAAATTTGGGGGTTTTTATGTGCAGGTAAAGTAAATTCACAGTTGAAATTTTGAAACACACTAAAAATACCCCCAAAAATAAAATGGCGGCTGAAATATGGCGAGCAAAAATAAAAAATAATAATATAGTTCGTTTAAATAATTAAATATAGCAATGAAAATATAATCATTTCCATAATTTAACATTAAAAATGAAAAACAAATTATGTTTCCAGAAGTAATATTACAAAATAACGCGAACACATGAAAAAAAAACACCATAATTTTTGTTTTTTAGTATATTTAGTCCACCTATGCAATACGGGCAAAATGGGGCAGGTTTTTTCGAAAGAAGAAACATCAACGAAGACAGCATAAAAAGTTTAGCTAATTACCTCGTGGAACTTTTTGGAACTAAGTATCGAAAGTCATTTAAACATTGTAGAATGTCAAATGATAAGACATAAACTGTAAGTTTGTTAAGAGTATTAACTAATCCAACAAATTGAAAAATTGTACTATAATTTCAGACTAATTACTCTGATGAAAATGCAACAGTTAGGTGAAATTCTTGTATATATTTCTGAAATAAAAATTTAAAAGTTACATTAAAAAACATATTTTTCATTACATTGCACTCCCGTCGATCCACAAAGTAAATTATAATGTTTGGAATGATTATGAATACTTAATTTGGGCTATATTAAAACTGCCTACACATATTTTAGTTGAAAATTTAATTTTTGACTTTTGGCCAAAGATCATGGTCTTCTGGCCCACAGTGCATGGGGGCAATACTTTTTTCTGAAATAAGTAAACCATGGCAGTGAGCATTATTTATGTTCTACTACTTTCACACTAGCTATTAAGACATTCGGATTTTTGATGTAGTTGAAATTTTAACGGAATCAAAGCTGAAGATCTCAACAGGTCTATTATATATCCGGGCAATACTTTTTTTGAAATGAGTGAGTCATGGCATTGACCGTCATTTTATGTTCCACTACTTTCGCACAAACTATTAAGACATAAATACTGTAAGAAGATCTTTTGTATCAAAGGTCAAAAATCTTAGATTTTGACCATCGAAATCTACTTGAGTTAACAGTGAACCACAAAGGTAAATTTTTTTGCGATTAGATGCTAATGAGCAGTACCTAAACAGATCACCAGAAGTATGGTGCACATTTTATAACTGCCGTTAAACAATCCCAATTTTGGGGGATTTACGACTATTAATGTTCTACTGCCTTGAAATTTTAGACCCAATCCCGAAGACAAGTGATCTGCTTGATCAAGAAATGGGAGAAATTTGTCTTCTTGGAGGACTTTTTGATGGAACTAATCTTCATTTGCTTTATATAGAAAAAAAATCAGGAATACCTGCCACCGTTATCCTGGCGGTAAGGAGGACTTTAACCCGGGGTGCGTCTACCACTGAGGATATTTTACGTCAGCACTGTGGTCGTTGCGAGCCGGGTGCGGAATTCTAATCTACCAGTCGTCGCTGGGATTCGAATCTGGTTCACCTTAATGGAAAGCGAACGCTCTTTCCCCTGAACCACCACGACTCGGTGATGTACATTTGGAGTGATATTAAAATTGACCATACAGTAAAAAAAAAAAAAAAAAAACAATTCTGAGATCTATGGTTACTGATCAAAATTTCATGTGAGACCAGCCGCCTCCGGGGACCAGGGGAACCACCTTTTTAAATGAGTAGAATTTCAATCATTTCGTGATTTAAAATCAAATAGTCAAATATGAAGACAATATATAAGTATAAACTCATGTTGCTCAAGTAAGAGTGAATTTAATTTTTTGCCTCTTTCAAGTTCGTAAGGCTATATAATTATCGTGGTGAATTTTTTACTAAAGTGTTCAGTACAAACATATACAAACGTTTTTTTGAAAGAAAATGCTCATTATCTCCATAACGCTTTTAATAAATAATGTCAGAAATTGGCAGTGGCTATTGTTGCGATGAAATGTATCTACTGCATACCTGCCAACTTTCACTCTTTCCGAGAATGTATGTAAGAGAGAATATTGTAAAGCAATAAACGAAAAACAATCTGACTCAAAAATATGTTTATATTTTGATCCCGTTGAAATTCGCTTGGGTAAGGATTATTATGATTTCATATATTTATTGTAATTATTTATATGTAGTGGTGGTCAAACTCATTTGTAATTATCATTATAATTCAAAAANTGATGCATACTTTGCTACCACTTTAAATATGAAAATAAAATCTTCCGGAAAATCCGGAAGAGTTGGCAGGTATGCTACTGCTATTTTGCCGACTTTTGACAACAGCGCCACTTTATAGGAACTAATCTAAGCATCTGTTCGTCTCAGTATCTGCAATATTTTTAAACCTACATCTGGGGTTTGGCATGATAATTATTCAACCAATCCATACAAAACTTTGAAGAAAATAAATCACTGTACCGAGTAAATTTATACTGAGCAGCGACACTGAACCTGATTCAATGTTATTTATATCCCTCGCAGTGGTAGTTAACTTAATGCAATATTATTAGTATATTGGGCAGTGGCATTTAACTATAAAAAAACACCAGTGCAGATCAGGGTATACCGGGCAATGGCACGTCAATATATTAAAATTTAAATAGATTTAAATATAATCCAACTAAAACTAAACGAAATAATTCAAATATAATTAAATTTTGCTATTAAAATTTTCAGTACAACATATGCAAACGTAAAAGAATAAAAAAAATGCTCAATGGCGCTTTTGATGCATAATATAAGAAATTGGCAGTGGCTGTTGCTCCGATTTTTGATCTTCGGTAAATGCTATTTTGCCAACTTTTGACAAGAGCGGTGGTGACTCAGGGAATAGGGTGCTCGCCCTCCCAATCAGGTAACCCGGATTCGAATTACAGCGATGACTGCTTCATACGAATTCCGCACCTTTCAAATTGTGTCAACAGTTCTTTTTTTCATCCTTTTTTTTTGTAAAATCTTCCAAAACATTTGCAGATAAAAGAAACACTGCTAACAATGGAGTTTGTAATGAATTGAAGTGTTTCCATATTTTTGTCAAAAACCATGGACACGATACTCAAGTTTTGACTCGAGAGGTGCGTGAGTAAATAGAACGGCACGTAATGAAGCATATATATATATATATATATACAGTCGAACCTCGCTAACTCGAACCTCGATTTCACGAATTTTTCGATATCTCGAAGTAAAAAAAATTTCCTATACACTCAATGTTAATAAAAGCTTAATTTCACGAATTTTTTTTTCTAATCCCTCGATAACTTGAATTTTTTTTCGCCATAAATAGTGTAGATTTTTTTTCTGAAAAAAAAAATATTCAAAAAAAAAAAAAAAAAAAAAAAAAAAAAAAAAAAAAAANAAAATAAAAAAAAAAAAAAAATTTTTTTAATAATAGAAAACCAATTCTCATAATGATTAACTTTTTAAAAAAAATGGACATAAAGGAATGATGTGTCTCTCTCTACGATAATGAATGGCTTCAAGAAGGCTGGATTCATTAAAGATCACGAAAGTAGTCAAACAATCAATATCGTTAATTCTGTTGAAAACTACCCCGAAAATGATTGGGACAGATTGACCGGACTCATGAAACTTGATGATTTGGAATTTCATAACTTTGTAAACGTAGATGATGCAGTAACAGTGTGTGGTGAGTGGCATGACAATGATATCATCGCTCAAACGAAAGCTTCTTGTGAACTATCAGAAGAAGAGGATGAGGATATCGAAAATTTACCGCCCAATGTTACTAACAAACAAGCACTTTCTGCAGTGGACACTGTAAGGAGATTTATTTGAGAGGCAGCCAAATATGTCAGAGGAGACCTTTAAAGCTATAGTCCACTTAGAAAGTGTTACAGACAAACTTTCTTACACATCTCTCAATTGAATCTTTTTTTAAATGAAAGTGTAAAAAGTGTTTTTAGAATGCATATGGAGTAGTAAATAAGGTATGTAAAGAGCATTTTTCTTTATTCTACCATCGATAACATGCGATTTTCGATAATTCGAATTTTTGGTAACTCGAATTTTTTCTCCTCTCCCTTCAAGTTCGAGATATCGAGGTTTGACTGTATATATATCCTTTTTGTATTTATTTACAACAAAAATAATAAATATAAAAAGGACAAAAAGGTATAACAGAAGAAGAAAATTATTTAAAAAAAATTAATAAAAAATAGAAAAAAAAAGATATAATCTATTCATCAGCTCCCACGATTTTATCCGCAAAAAAGAGTGCTTTCTAATATTGTATCAATATAGCTAAATCAAAATATATCAATACAATACGTGATATTTATTACTTACTGTGATCCATTCTATTTTGTTTCAAAAAAAATTTGAGTGCTCCTCACACTATTGTATTAATATATTTTGCTTTGACTATTTTTATATAAGATTAGAAAGCACTGCTTTTTGCGGATATAATCGTGCGAGCTGATAAAGAGATTATACCTTTTTTTTTCAGAATTTTTCTTAACTTTTTTGAAATTAATTTTCATCATTTTTTCATTACTCTGTGATTTTTTCCATGTTTTCTCTACATATATAAACAGTGGTACCGCTGCTCTAGACAAGGGGGAGAATTTTTTTTTTAATCTCAAAACTTAAAAATTTATTTAGGATGAGAGATAAAAAACACACTTGAATATATTTGGCGGGCAACGTCATTTAGTAATGTAAATATAAAGTGAGGCAATTTCATTTGTATCAGTTATTTGTCATTTCCTCTTCATTATCTTAACTCAGATAAGAAGAAAAAAAAATTGCGTTATTCTCTAAGGAAATTGTGCAGGTTTTTATAATTTTCTTCGCTGAACTAAGCAAGCGAATGCAAACAATTATAAAACTCATTTGTTCAAAAATAATTACGTGTAAAGAATATTTTATATTTATTTTTAATTATTTTATTTTTCAAAAAAAATTACTTCGTAATTATTACATTTGTAAGGTTTGAAAAATTTTACATTCTTTTAAAGTATGTAAATTTAATTTTAAAATTATAAAATGTAACATTCAAACGGAATCGGTAGTACCGTTTCTGAGAAATTAAAATATGAAAGTATGAATGCCATTAAAAATCAGTTTAAAAAAACAAGAACAAAAGAAAAGAAAAGAAATTAACATTTTACAATTGTGTACAAAATTCGCTTTACAGTTTTGTTTATAGTTATAGTTAATTATAATAGTTTTCTTATGTAGTTTCAGACGTGTGGCGAAGCATAGCAATGTTATTAAATTCCTCAAGGGACCTCAAATTTTCGACTACTCTTTTCCCTTAATTTCGATCGCTCTCCTGCAATCATGGGTTCGATTCCCGTTCTTATTAAATAAAATAAGTAGTCCCGCATTGGACTGATCGTAAAAACACCGAAGTGTAGCATTAAAAACAAATCTTGCACCCCCTGGAAGATTAGGAAATTAAAAATAAAATTTTTGACATGCATTTTTTCAATTAGTTTTAAATAAATCTAATTTAATCTACGAAAATACAGAAACTGGAATTCTTAATTAAATATTTGACTTTACTTAAAAATAGAACGGAATATTTGCATTTGAAATTTATTACTATGCGTAATTAATGTTTTTGTTAATAAGATATTTTAAGAGAATAATAATAAACTATGGAGTTCCTTATTTTTGTATTTAACTTAAAGAATTCAATTGCTACATGATTTTTGCATTTTGGTTTTGTTATAAAACTAAAATATTTCTTGAAATTGTAAGATTTTTGTCGAAACTATTGGTCTAATAGTTTTAACAATTAAATCGTTAGAAATGATAGTAAAGATTTCTTATGCGCACATATAAAAATATTTTTCAGAAGAAAACAATTATGCAGGCCTTTTTAAATATTTTAATGAATATTCTCTCTGGTTGCAAATCTTTGAGAAAATTTCTACGGAATATTTTATTTAATAGCAAGCTGAAAATACGCGTTCTTCGCACGGGGTGAAAAAATAAGCATTAACAACTGAATAACATTACAAAATCTTGCACGAAACTGTAAGACCAACGCAAATAATAAATAATTCTAATGTTTCTTCTTTTTATTATTTTTAGCCCTTCTCGGTGGCTTTACGTTATTAGTTTCAGCAAGGCACGTATTTAGTAGTTTATCCCATCCAAATAAAGATGAACTGCATTCAGTATCATTTGACATAATTCTGTTGCTAGTGACAACTCATGATATTTAAAATTTGCTAAGCTTCTTTCTCCTGTACTTGGAATGTCTCTGTATTAAAAATATAATTAAAAAATCAAGCACCGAGTTTCGTAATTTGTTTACATTCACATTCATTTTCAAATTCTTCATTTTGTTATAGTTGTATCGAAGAGTATCTGAAAAGATAGTTGAATTAAAAAGCACCTTTCCGCAAATTAATGTCGAAAAGAATTTGTTTATCTCATCATCACCATAGTTGGCCAAACAGCCCAATGTGGGCCAATGCCTTTCTCTGAAGATTTCTGACTTCCGATTTAATCTAATGTTTATCCAATAATTATTATTTAACGAAACTATTATTATTTCGTAATAAGTATATGGTATCAGGAAAAAAATATGTTATAAATAATTACATCTTAAGCTAGTTTTTTTATGTGCAACTTCTTATGCAATTTTATAAGCGTTTTTATAATTTATTTCAATATTATAAGCTTTGCTATATTTCACAACATTAAATCAGACAGTTTCAATATAGAAACTAAATTGGATAAAAACACTTACTTTCTCTTATGCAAGAAAATATAAAAATATGAATAATTTTTTTAGACTTTAAACTAACTCATTTTCTTATGTGCAACTTCTTATGCAATTTTAAAAGTGCTCTTATAATTTATTTTAATATTGCATGCTTTGCTATATTTCACAACATTTAATCCTCCAGTTTCAATATAAAAAATAAATAGGATAAAAAAAACTTACCTTCTCTTATGCAAGAAAATATTATAAGAATATGAATAATTTTTTTAGTCTTTAAAGTCATTTTTTCTAATAAGAAAGAAAAAAAAATCCAACGATTTAACATGTAAAATGAAGCACCATTGTTTTGTTGAAAAGTTCACATTTCACAATTATATATTCAGTGCAAAACAAACACCACTGAGTAATTTTCTCCTCTCTTTCATTCCCGTTTATCATCATCCATCACTTGCTCAGCTCTGACTAAATGGATGAAAAGGTGTTTGGAAAACACAGCAAACGGAATCGGCTTTACTTCCTTCAGCCTACGTCACTTCCTGTTTTTAAGAGCACACCTTTTTCGCTTTACACACTATGGATGAGAGAGAGGACCAGGAGATGATCCCGCAAAACCTCTTTTTTTCCAGAAATTTTAAATAATGGTGTTAACGAACGACGGGCATTAACGAACGACGAAGGATTTAAAACTTAAAATCTATTACGTTTATTTTTCAATACGAAACTAAAATGTTTTAACCGGTAATAGTTTAATTTTCTGAAATTTGAGTCAGTGACAATCAGTGTGTGTGGGGGGAGGGGGTTGAAAGGACAACACTCAAAAGAATTTAAATGAAAAAGGTATGTATTCGAGGACTTAAGACACTTAAACTTTATTATGTTTGTTTTTATTAAACTAAAATTTATAACGAATAATATTTTAATGATAAACGAAATTTTTTAATAAACTGCTTTCTTGAGTTAAGCCAAATATTTTAAGAATAATAAAATGTGATTTTCTAAAAAATCTAATCATAAAATGTAGATTAAATATTTTGATTTAAGTATTCTTTACAATTGGAAAATATTTAAGAATACTTTTTATTGCAAATAATAAGTTTTTTTACCATAGTATAATATCCGCTAGCATTACAACAAAATTTATTTAAATTTTTAAAAATGTGTACATATTTTGTTTAAAGATTTTTTTTCAAAAATTAAAATACCCGTCACAACTTTCAAATCTTGATTAAATACTTTTAAATTTCAACTTTTAAATTAATATATGAGGTAGTGATGATTATTTACTATATTTGGTCTATCAATTGCATTCCTTGCAGTCTATAACTTAGAAAATATCTTAGAATATTTTTCTTCCACTTGGGGTAGTAAATATTTAAACGATACGTAAATTATAAATTAATTACATGAAAGAATTAAACTAACTTAACTTATTTTACAGGTAAATAAACGCGCCACATCAAGAAGTAAAGTAATTAAAAACTTAGCTTCTCTCAGAATAAGTTAACTCCTTTAAATCATAAACATTTAAAGGGGAAGTTTTTTAATTTATGAATTTGTCTCAATTAGCTAAATAATAACGTCATTGCATTAAACTCAATTTTTCTAAAATGTAACGCTTAACAGAAGAACTCAAGTAACAATAAATAAATATCTCCCAAGATTTTCAATTGGGTGTCAAATTTTCTTGAATGAAACATGTCTTTTTGGGATAAAAATCAAAGTGTGCTAAGACAAGAAAAAAAATTTTCTTTTTAAAAAAAGAGATAAAAATTTCATACAAATTTCATTCTTCTTTAAGAAATTCAATTCCAAAATCACTTATTTCTTGTATTTTGGAGTTTTATTAAAAACGAAATTAGGAAGGAAATTTCGAAGGAAGAGATCTTTCAAATCAAAAGTTGCTATACAATTAATTTTATTTTGTTTTATAATGTCTAAAATAAGTTGAACAATAGTGATAATCCAAGAAAAACTTTCTTCAATAATATTGCTAATAATTTTTTTTAAGTATTTAAGGATATGGTGCCATGTTTAGTTAGGTAAGTATTAAAGTCCCACGTGAGTGTTTCAGATTTGATAGGAATTTTATGAAATTTTGGACAAGTATGGAAATTGTGTATTTTTAATTTTAATTTTAAACATTTCATATAAAGCTAAAAAATTTTAACACCAATATTATTATTTAAATTACTAAGCTTGAAATTTTTAGCATTTTTAAATTCCTTCCTTAGAAGTTCAACATAGAATTTTTGATAGAAGATAGCATAAATATTGTTAGCTTCATTTATGAACGTAAATACAATTTTTTTTTTTTGTAGTTTGCTTAATTAAATGATAAATTTAAAATTATTTTTTTTTAAATATTACTGTTACTTAAATTTTCTTTATTGTTAAAAACAAAGTTTTTAGAGTAATAATAATCATCCCGATTCTGTTAACATGCCCAAAGGTAAAGAGAATCTATTTGATATCTTTAAACAAAAATTATTGAGATTATTATTGTAAGAAAGTATTTTAGAATTTTATTAATTGATACATGGTAAACGGGTCTAAATTTTGTGCCTTTTATCATTAAATTTCCTAGTTCTAAGTTTTCTGTAATATTTAAATTACCAGCAATAAAATGCTTCTGATGTTTATCAACAAATTCAAAATATTTCTCTACTAATGATCGTCTCGCCTTGTAATGCCTTATAATTTTGAACCCAATCCAGAAGGCAAGGGAACTCCTCGATCAAGTATTGAGAGAAATCTGCCTTCGCGAAGGATTTTTTTTTGTTAGAATTAACCGCATTTACGTTACAGAGAGATAAAAACCATGAAAACCTCCCAAGGTTAGCCTGACTGCAAGGAGACACTGACGATCCGTCTACCACTAACGTCATCACTGTGGTTGGTGCGAGCCGGGCACGGAATTCGTATAGACCAACCATTGCTGTGATTCAAACTTGGGTCTCCTGATTGAGAGGCGAACGCTTTAATCTCTGTGCCACCAGAACTCCAACCTTATTAATTATAAACTTTGAATTAGCCAGTATATTATTATTATCTTGCCCACATCGAGTTTCGAGCCAATCCAAGGTAACTAACAAATCAAACACGCTTCTGTACTTTAGTAAGAACGCGCTATAAAATGAGCCCTCTCTCTTTTATTTACACTTCTATTTTCATATTTTGTTATCTGGCAAACTTGTTACGAAAATATTTTAAAGCATTTTTGAAAGATGCCGGTAAGTGTAAGTACATTTGAATTCGTTACTCGCTTTATAGATATTACATTTTGAGCATTTTGAGTTTTATTTTGAGTATTTTTCTTGCATTTAATTTTCTATTTTTTTTCCTTGATATGTTTTATTTTGTATTTTTTTACTTAATATGTTCTATATTCGTTTTAATTTTTTTGGGTGCTCATTGCACTATTGTATTAATATAGCTTGCTTTGGCTATATAATTACAATATTAGAAAGCACTCTATTTAGGAGATTTAATCGTGTGAGCTGATAATCTTTTTCTTATTTTGTTTTCCGACTTCTTAATTTTTTTTTTTCAATTTTTGAAATTTTTTAATATTTTTTAAAAATATTTATTTTAATAGTTTTTCTTCTTATCTTTTTCACGAAACTCATTATAGAGAATACAAAGACAAACAAGATTTATTAATCTAATGCAATAACATTTACTCAGTTTGAAATTTTAAAAAAATATTATTGATTATCAGTAAAAACATCAAACTATCATATATTTCATGTGTCAGAACGGAACAGTTCCAAGTTCATAAATTAATAAAAGGTTTTCGCTATTAATAAGGATTTGATGTTATTTTTTTGTTGCATGTAATATATTGAAAAGACAGTCTATTAATAATAATTTAACTTTATGGTTACACAATTACATCTCTTCTGTATTACAGTGGTTTAAGCAACGACAAGTGAGCTTTATATAAATAATCAAAGTAGTATAACAGAACATAGCACTTTGCTTTTGTAAGTAAATTGAACGCAAAGTATATTTAAATGCTGAGCTATAATAGACCTGAATTTCACAGGCTTTAGAAGCGTTTAAAAAAAATCCAATCATTTATGAAGGTCTCATACATTGTTTATAAATGTAGACTAATGTAAAATAATTGTTATTTGCCTGCCTGACTGACTGCAGGGTTAAAACTATTGTAATAGGCAGCTGTCCAAGCTCAACTTACATCCCGCAGTGGACAGATCGTCAAGACACGGTTCCCAGCAGATCATCGAAGTCAGGCATCACTGGCTGCGGTCAGTGTGCGGGTGGGTGACCACTTGGATCACTCTGCTTAGGGACCGAGGGTTGGCGGTATTGGTCCTCGTTAAATTGTTCTACTGTGAAGTGCTAGACTTTGCGAGCAGGTGGTCGGGCTACCAAAGCAGGGGTGCCACCCCCTCTGCAGAGGATCAAAACTGTGATGGCATGTCTTCGGATCATCCTCAGGGATGTTTCCCAGACCGTCACCAATAGCCCATTCTGCAGCTCTAGTGCGACGTAAATGAACTACAACACCAACAAGCTCAAATTATTGGAAATAAATATTAGTTCGTTAAAAAGTTATTCCTCCTCATCTTGTTATTGTACTTTAGACACTGTATTTTGATACAGCAAGTGAGAACCCAGTTAAAATTAGATTCTTTTAAAATAAACTATAGAATGCGTTGTTTCCATCATTCGAATTGTACTGATATATATTAATTACTGACCGATTGCACAATTACAGACCACCTTTATATTATAATTAATTTCTTCAAGTTCGTACTTCAGATTTGTACTTCATTGTTTTTTTCACTAAATGATTATTTCCTCTTTTTTCAGCACATTTTTAATAAAATAGCGTTATTTTAAAAACATTTCATCAAATTTTTTCTTTTTACTTTTGAACCTTTCATATTTTTGTATTCTATGTTTGATTATTATATAGGCAATATATGAAACACAAAAAAAAAACACCTCAAAAGTATATATGAATTTCACAGCCGATTCAATTGGCCCGTTGAACCGCACTTTAAAGTAATAAAATATTTATTGGAATGAAATCATATTAAGTAATAATAGTAAATTATTAAATTTTCAGAACAATTGAATAATTTATTGCAGAGTTACAGTAACAAGTTCAATAAGGTGTTGACCCACCTCATGCCTGGATACAAGCTGCCACACGGCGTGGCATAGACCGATAAAGCTCCCGGATGGTCTTTTGCGGTATTTCCCGCCAAATTCGATCCAATTGTCGAACGAGGTCATCAACATTCCGTGCCAGATGCAATCGCCTTCCCATCATATCCCAGACATGCTCGATGGGAGAGAGATCTGGTGATCTGTCAGGCCAAGGAAGAGTTTGACAAGCTTGCTGACAGTTCATAGCAACACGTGTTGTATGTGGTCTGGCATTTCTTTGCTGAAAAACCAGCATAGGGCGCTGCAAAAGGAACGGTAGCAAAACAGGTCTTAGGATGTCGTCGACGTACCACTGTGCAGTAAATGTACCTCTAATGACGACCAAAGGGGTCCGGCTGTCAAAAGAAATGGCACCCCAGACCATAATGCCTTGTTGAGGGCCGGTGTGGCGTGCAAT
>NC_092207.1:10863074-10934463 GCF_043381705.1 Parasteatoda tepidariorum | reverse complement strand
CATATTTTTCTTAATCACACTATTCTAAATTTCAGTTGTTGAGAAAAGTAATTGTTGTAAGTTTTGTTTTAAAGTCTTTCCCACCAGAGGGCTAAAATCATGTGTTGTAAAACAATATGAAATAGTACTGAACGCCGGATGTAAAGCATCGGCTTCGATGAAGATAATTTTATGAGAATGTTTTTGATAATTCGGAGAGAATTCACCCGATTAGCCATATGATGCTCACTATGTGCTCTTGCGCACCGAATCCTATCAATTAAAAATGAAAACTGTTGCCAACACGAGAAAAGAAATATCTTTGATTTTATTGATACATACGTATTAGCGTTTTATATAATACTAGAAGGCTTCGCCTCCTGCTCGCTGGCGCTCGCCAACCCCAGGAACTGCTTTCGCAGTTCCTGGGGTTGGCGAGGATTGTATTACATACATTGGATGCGTATTACATACGTATGTAATACGCACGTATGAAAAAAATTCTGGTAACACTTCAATGTTCTGGCATTCAAAAGCCAGGAAAGTGACAGCCAGGCTAATGACAAATTCGCCATTATATAGCACATAACTTTACTTTAATTTAATATTTTGGTATTAAGACGTTTACATTCTGCAGAAAACAACAGGATTTCTTAAAATAACTCAGATAATTCTATGTAGTTTATGCTATTAATGAGTTCAAGAAGACAGGAAAATGACAACACAAAAACCTACTTACCTCGAAAAAAATTTTGAAATAGATTGTGAACCAGAAAATTGGTTCTTTATTCATACAACAAGACATGTTCATATAGGAGGGCATCTAATCAATCTATTAACATAAGATATTGATTGCTGGTTCTATCTATTTTAGTTATAAACCATTAAATAAAAGTAGCCAGGAAAATGACAGATTTTCTTGAGACAAACAAATTATTGACAAAAAAATTTTTTTTTAAAACGAAGTTTTTGTAAATAATACCCTTTGCTTATATTCTAGAAATGCTTACACCGGTTGAGATAAAAAAAATTAGATATTGAAAAATTTATGGGAAGTTTTGAAGCTAGTTTTTATTGGAAACATTGTTAGGGACATAACAGGAAAATAACATTTTGAAGTTCAATTAAATTTTTTAACTGTACAAAACAGTCAATGCTAGTGCAAAGTCATTTTAAAATGCTTACATCAATGCTATTTATTAATTTTCATTAAAAAAAAGTTCTTTCAGTATTATAGTATTAGATCTTGGAGCAAGGGACAGTGAATTGTTACATTTCGTGAGAATCACCCATATATGTCGGAGCCTTCTTATACTCCCCTGGTTGCGACTCCTTTGCCAGCAAAGCATCATATTCAATGGTCATGATTGACAAATGACTCATTCTTTTTTAAGTTATACTATTTCTAATTTCATTTTTTATTAATTTTATTCTGAAGAATGAAACGTGCTCCACTACATTTAGTTATTATGAGAGACAAAAAAATTCAAAGTGAAATGTCAAATGTGTCTTCGAGATAGTTGTTTTTTACTATTTTATACATCTCATCTATTCCTAATTGCTCTAACTTTTACTCCCAGGCCAAATAATGCTTGAAATGTTTTAATTATAGAGCAAGTTCTTTTTCATTTATATCGTTGACATAAAATCTTCAAAAATTATAATAACTTAACTTCATAGTTCCTTAACTCCATAGACTTTAAATTTGAAAAAGAAAATCTAACAAATCAGTTATTGGTTTATACGCCATTGAAAAAGATTTTAATTGACTAATCAATGCATCCATTACTGGGATATAAACTTAAACTATAAATATTTCGCTACCTTGTGATATTGCAACATCTGCATCCCCATAATAAAATGTTTAACGATAAATTCTTGGTGAAATACGCGTCGTCTTATATTCATATTTAAAATTACGTAAATTTTCTTTAGAAATGATTTCACAATTAGGAAACTTTTCTTGCTGTTCACTCACAAAAGCAATTAAGGATTCAATCAATTTTTGACTATCATCAAAAGGAAGACCTTTCTTAAAGTCTGATTTATTCTTGATAAAATATCACCACAAAATTCTGTCCACACAATATTTTCCAACTTCTTCAATTTCTATAGAAGACCACGGCCATCTGGTTTAGTTTTCAGAAGCTCTTCTTTGTTCTTTTCTAAAATTTGAAGAACGGACATTTTTTTCCCGAGACTTTTTTGCAGTGCCGTTACTCTGCGTCTTAATGGGAAGACTACCTAGTATCCGATAGACGATTTACGGCTAATCCAGATTCTAATCATTTTGTTAAAGTATTCCCCAGATGGGTAGCACTAGAGAAAAAAAAAGAACAAGTTTCTGTAAAAATTGGAAAGAATCCTCTAAGACGCACCCCGCGGCTTGTGCACGAATTAAGTTTAAGCTATGTGCTAAGGATGGTAAAAAAAATTGTCACGGGACATTTCTCTTTTTATTCTTGCTTGAAAACCTGAGTACTTGCCTTCCATATTTGGTGCGTCATCTTATGTTTGTCTTTGACAATCACTTATATTTATACCTTGATCATTAGGAAAAGATACAATTGTGTCAGACAAGATTTGTGCCTTTTAATTGGAATAAAATCCAAAAAGTGTTCCTCGGAAATTCAGCCATTCACATATCGGACAGGAAATGTCTGGTGTTGAATCAACACTTACTGAAAGATATTTTGCTTTCGTTAGATCTGCAATTATTTTGTTTCATACTTTGTTTACCACAATCGACTTAGCTTCGATTAATTACAAATCGAAGCTGATAAATAGGATGCATGAAGTCTAGCAAGAAAAGAGTCAAGTTTGCTCAATATTTCCATTATGTTGCGGTCCCGCAGTGAACTAATCGTTAAGACTAGGTTCCCAGCAGATCACCGAAGTCAAGCATCACTGGCTACGGTCAGTGTGCGGGTGGGTGACCACTTGGATCAGCCTGCGTAGGGTCCGAGGGTGTGTGGTATTGGTCCTCGTTAAACTGTTCTACCGTAACACGTGCAGGTCGTCGAGCTACCGAAGCGGGGGTGCCATCCCCTCAGCAGAGGATCAAAATTGTAAGGGCATGTCTTCGGATCCTCCTCAGGGATGTTTCCCAGACCGTCGCCAATAGCCCATTGTGCAGCTCTAGTGCGACGTAGATGAACAACAACAACCATTATGTCGCGATTCAATTGTTTGATCGTCTCCACAGAAAGCAATACTTCGTGATGCAAGAAACTTCATTACTTCGACAATTTTTGAAAACTTCTTTTAAATAATTGATTTGGTTGTTCATCTGATTAGTTAAAACTCTATCTATTAAACATTCTTTTTCTTGACAAGTAAATCATTGTAGCATTTTTGTGCCCAAACATAATTTCATGTTCTAAAGTGCACACATTAGAACGTTACCGATCGTTTAAGCTACTTTTAGAATTAAATGTATTCATAGTAGTTGCGAAAAGGTGGCATCAAAAACTTTATAAAACTTTAAAAGTGGCAAACTTTTTAGCCTTGAAACATACACTGGTGTAAAATTACTATTAGTGTTTTACAATTTTAAGAAAGATCACTAATTTCGTGATTGACAGTTGATATTTTTTTTATATATAATTTATAACAAATGCATTAAAATCTATACTAAAAACACTTTTAAGATTTTGCCTGACTTAATAGCTTTTGCCAAAATAAAAAAGGAATAAATAAATAAAACAAAAAACATGAAGTAGACACCAATTTAAGAAAACAATTTGAATTAAAATTATCACTTTCTAAAGGAAAACGTATTTTAAGAGTGTAACTTTAAAATTAATCGATCATATTTCATGCCATTTGAGTTCATCATTTCAACAATAATCAATAAATATGCGTAATAAATTTATGTTCACAATCAGAACTTGTGAGACGAAACTGAATAAAACTGATATAGGTGATACGTTTTGATTCTCATACTCACTAAGCACATGACCAAACTAAGTATTATAGCTGTTCTAGTTCGGAGTATAAAACTTAAAATAGGCAACATAAAACAAGAAGAAGCATGAAGAATTCAAAGAATAACAAACATAAAACATTGTTCCATTGTTGTTGACTGGCATTCAAAAGTCCCCTTTCCCAAAACTGTGTCTAGCGTGCAGTTTTTTCTATTCTAATCACCTTTTCTGCTCTTGTTATACAAGAGCGTATTGTTTCATCATCATGCTACATGTCATGATCGATAAGATGTATGCCTGAACCAATTTTTTCTTTTAATATTTCCTCTCAATCACTTTCCCATGCTAACCTTTTATTTTTTAACAAACTAGTTAGGAAAAAAATTTCATTGAGACTGTTGACTTTTCAGGGGCCCTATCGGAACTCGAGGACCTGGGCTCGGGCTCGACTGAATCTATCCTTAAAACGTCTTTTTGTATTGTAAATATTTGTGCAAATAAATTAATTGTTTTGAAATTTTATTGTATCTATTTATCACCTATGCACCTGCTTTGTTTTAATGTGGTTTGGTTTTTTTTAATCCAAGAGGACAGAAAAGTTTTCAGAGTTAAAAGTTTCCTGGTGGTTTTTTGTTTCATGGGCCTTCTTTTGACGAAAATTTCCCGTTCTGGTTATAGTTTGGATGTTCTCGCGCATCTTGATGATGTAAAAATCTTGTTCAGTGCTCAGTGGGTATAGAAAGAGTTGCAGAAGAGCTCTCTTATCATTTCGAGCTCTTTTCAAAAGCTGTTCTGTTTAAATGTCAAAGAAAGTCATTCTGTTTAAATGCTCAGTTTGACGATGTTACTCTAACATCGAATAGACAAAATGGGTTGCAGTCAGACACTTATGCTACAACCACCTCCAGAGATTTTGGCTTTTACGGAACTGGGGGTGACTGAATTTGATGCTAAATTGACACTGACTCAAATTATTGATTCCGTCCCATCAATCAATGGTATCAATATAATGTGTTTCATTTTCAAAACTATAATTTAAAAAAAATTAAGTAAAAAATCTTTTTTGACTGTTAAATATGAAAAATATTTAGAAAGAAGGAAATACTGTAGTATATTTTTATATAACTGAGAGGAAGAGAAGAGGGAAAGGGTTTAGACATGGAACCGATCTTCTCCCCAGATGGCGTATTCGAGCGTTGATCTAGACGGCAAACTAGGGTGCGTGAATTGATTGCAGCAAGACTAGCACTTTAGTAAACCCGAAGAGTATTTTGAAATGTGCAGCGCTCTTTAATAAAACTGTTAACTTGAAGAGAAATATTTCTGTAGCATAAGTTTACCTTCTTCATAGTAATTTATAATCTATGCATTACTTGCTTTGTTTATGGAAATCTGTTTCGTAATGTTTTGGTTGTGAAAATTGAAATGAACGTAGCTAGAATTTAAAATTGGTTCAGAATTTGTTGAATATCTAATTTCAAACATTTTCCAAAGAAGAAAAGTCATACAAGCATCCTTGTACCTTGTTATTGAAACTGGTTTAAAAATAAATTTGAAGAGTCATGGCTAGCGATGAAAATAGTAAAGAGACTAAAAGTAAATGCCATTTTTATTAAATAATAAATGTCAGTTTTATGTATGCATAAGGCTCGCTAGAATAACTATATTTCTGCAAATTTCAATCATATTTCTAAGAAATTATTTTAATTTCATTTTAGAAGTATTCAATTAAGTAACATATATTTTGTCTATCAAACTTTGTATTATCTGGATTGCTCATTTACATTTCTGTCGAAGTAAAGAATCCTCCTATACTTATTATTTTCCATTTTTTTTATAATATATTTTTCTGCAATAACGAGACAGCTTTCCATGATTAGTTGAATTTTCTGGTATGTGAACAAATCCATTACTTCACTGCTCTATAAACGGGAGAAAAATTTCAATTTCGTTAATATTTTGATTTATTTAGTGACTAATGTCGAAGCTGCTTATAATGAGCCCTGATTATAATTAACTAAAGCACGGAATTTACAGGAAATGTGCTATACTTGGTAAAATATTCAGACTGGTGAAGCATAGCTCTCTTTTTTAATTAGCAATCACCCGATTAAACGAGCTTTATTTTTGTGGTTCACGAAATTTCTACCGCTCCGGTACAGCTAATTCCTTCATTAAAGAAATTTCTTTAAAGTATAATTTTCTCTATCATGTCACACCAGCTACAATTGCCAAGGTGCGAAATGGATTTTAAAACAGCTACAGAGGTTTGCCTGGAAGTGCCTATTAGTCATACTCTTCGAGTTGCTCCACTTCTGTGATTTTTTTTATAGTTTGTCACAGGGCCCGCTGCCTGGAAATTGCCACGACACAGTGATTATTCTGCCATTGATCATATTACGAAAATCTTACTGTTCCAACATTCTGAGGACAACTAAAATTTAGTGGGGATATTTCCGTATAGTTATTTGTGGCAGAGTAATCGCCAAGTCTTAACTACTTCCGGTCAGTGTCCTGTAAGAGACTAAAATAACATCACAGATAGAGACCAACTCAAAAGGTAAACATCTGCATATTTTGAAGAAGAAAAAAAATTGTAAGTTTAAAATCTGCTTGGCACCTTGGTAATTGTAATTGGCGCGACAGATACAGAAAGATCACCAAATAAGTGATAATTTACAAGTTTAGGGAACCGACACTTGAACTTTTACAGTTAATAATTTAGACCATTGACATTATTTTTACCTACACAAAATTGTGGGGTTAAATAATTTTTCACCCACTTTTCTGATCATTTATATATTCTCTATAATGAAAAAGGTTTTGAACTTTAAATAAGTATAAATGAAATTTATACTATTTCTAATAAAAACATAAATCTGATGACTAGCTCTAAGTTTAGAAATAAGATAAATTGTTCCTCACTTGTAACGTAAATCAAACCTTTTTCCTGGATTAAAAGAAAAGAGACCTTTTTCAAGATTTGACTACTTCATATAGCTTTTTTTGGTATTTTGGAATTATCCTGTCGTCTTGTTAACACTCGGGAAAATGCTTAAATCCTTTGGCGCCATCATAATTAAATGCAATTTCAAAAATAAACATTCTAAACACATTAAATTTATTAAATAATAATACTAAAAAAATACATAAATGTAAAAATACGTATTAAGAAAGTATGATAAAAAGATTCAAATTAAGTAAGAACCTCTCTTTTTTTTAATAATTACACATTAAATTATTGATGAATCTAACCATAGATACATACTAAGATAAGAAAAAATTAAGTATCTGCACACACAATCCATAAGTATCAACAGGCTCATAACATAGTTTTTGAACGACAAAAAACATTGAACTATTTAATTTATTCCTGACCAAAAAAAAACAAACAAATAATATATCCATGCACATTAACACTAAGAACATTAAAGGAAGAATTATATAAATAATTAGAAAGAAAAATGAAATTCAAGAACTGCATTCATATTAACATTAAACATACAGTAACCCCTCAAAAACCAGTTATTGTATATTGTAAAGGGTTGCTATGTTTAATGTTAAGTAATTATTATTATATTAAGTAATATTAATAATTTTGCTCCTGTAATTCGTCACCGCAAATCCATATTTAACTTTTCATGTTAAACTTGCACAACAAATGAAATCGCATTAAAAGATTTCCTGCTGCCACCGTAATTGTTTATTTTCGCTGTAAAGCGGTAGTAGGTCGCATACAAGTAAACAACCTCCTTTTATCTTGCATAAATTATAATTAGGCTGTCATATACTTCTTATTTTATTTTTTTCCTTGCATGCGTTTTTTTTTTAATATTGCAAAAAATATTAAGAAGTTATCCACAGAATTGAAGAATGTATCTGCTCAAAGTGTGCGCGCGTGCATTTATATTATCTAACTATGCATGTATATTGCTATGAACCATTCCTTAATATCTTTTAAGGGACAAGCAAACAAGTTATTCTTGCGCAGTTGTCACCATATTAACTCATTTAAATACGCTAAAGAAAACTAATTTATAAAGTTAGAAGTACAATTCTAGCAGAAAACAACAAAAATTTTAGATATGTGTGTTAGCACGACAGTACTTCATCAGGGGACACACCGCCTGCTAACACACGGGAGCCTTTCTGTTGACAGTGGTGAAACCAAGAACTGTCAGTGCCCGGAAGCCCCATAGTAGAAAAACAAATAAGAAAAAGCAGTTGGAAAAATTGAAGAGTAAATGCAAAGAAAAATTAAGGACAAACAATCACTATTTAAAAGTACACAGAGTAAGTCTTAATAATGATTTAAAAGTACGCAGACTAAGACCTAATAAAGAGACGCCAACATATAAGAAAAATAAATACAGATAAAGTTGCAGTTAGAATAACCACGTCAAAATAAAATATAGATTGCCAAATCATTAAGAAAACTTTAGAAATAAATCTCAAGTGTTGACCCCTTTTTGAAAATCTTAAAAAATAAAACAAAAAACCTCATAGGCCTCAAATTTCCCCTCATAGGCCTATTTATGCGGGCTTCAATATCGGCCAAATTATTTGAACATCTTGAAACTATTTTGAATCAAAATATCATAATTACAGTAATTAATAGGAAAATTATTATTCTCTAATGTAATCCTGAAATTCCTGGTAGCTGAAACAAAATCTGTTTTATTATAACAAATAAATTGAAATCTAATAATAAGAAAACTAACTCGCGGTTTTCAAGGATTACAAATTAAATATGATAAAAACTTGTGGTTATTGGCGCATGAGCTACCTTTTGACGATAATAACGGTTTTTTCAAACAAAATCAACGAGATAATTCCAAAGTGCGAAAATGGTCAAAGGAATTACAATTTCCTCCGCACTTTTTTTTATATTTAAGTGAGTGTAATATTATTTGGACTATGTTGCTAAAGAATGTTTGTTGTTATTTTAGCCTGTTCAGATCAGAACCTAGACAATTCTTCTGTGGTGACACAAAAAGTAGAGGTATCAAAAAACAACATTGAAGAATGTTTTAAAGTTCCTGATACTGGAGGTGGTGGAGAAGATGTTTCATCAGATATGGAACTTGGTTCTGAAAGTTCTTTACAAGGTGCTAAGTTTAAAACAATATTTCATTTCATGAATTCACATTTTATTTGGGCCAACCTTTTTGTTTTCGAATCATTGTAGTTGATCTAAGTAATGCAATTCTATCAATTACAATTCACTATAAACTGCATTAACCTTACAATTTTTAAAGCAAACCAAAATAGAAGAATCTCAGTTTTTAGTTTTAAAGTTTGTGATAGTAAAAAATTTTTTTCCTGTAAGAAACTAATACTTATGTAAATACTTTTGTATTTTAAACTATTTGTATTTAAAATTTATTTTATAATATTGATCTGTGCTTAATATATATTTCCATGTCTATTAGGTAAATTTAGTATCCATATAACAGTTATTTTTACACAATGCAGATCATTTAATCTCAAATCAACCAGAAAAATAAGGATTTAGTACCCATGATCTCAGGTTTTGATGAAACTTGATTTATTCTTTTTATACAATTAAATAAAAACACAAATTTATTTCAGTTTTTCTAAAAGTGTTTTAATTTTACTTGCTGTTTAAGTTGTTGGAATTTTACAATTTCTGTTGATCATGACACTGAAACACTAATTTGCCTTTTAGTAGAAAATACATTTTTTTTCCATCAATCAATTTTCATGAAATTTTTTAAATATATACTTCAATTTGTTAAGAATCATGAAAAATGTAATTAAGCAGGTTAGTATTTATTAAACATCGTTAAGAAAAAATTCTAAAATGTATGAACTTCTTTAGTAAAATATAGTTTCTTACTAAGTGGAATATCTTCAATAGGGAAACAGATAAAAAAATTTTTATTCTTGTTTGAGAACAAGAAAATGTGTTCTGTTACATAAGAAAGTAAAACTAAAGGCTTTTGTCCCTCTTCCTTAATTCAATATTCTTATTTTTTATTCTTGAAATAAAATTTTAAAAAATTTCCCTATTTTTATTCTTAAAATAAAAGAAAATATTTCTGAGATAGTTAGAAAGTCACTATTTAAGGTGGGATTATTTTGGGATACCTGGTATTATAAGTGATTTTAAAATGAAATCTTTATTATAAAATATGAATAGCACTCAAAATTAACAAAAAATATTTTCCTAAAATTTTTTTTGAAAAGTGCAAATTAAATATTTTTAAGGATTTTTAAAAAGTTTTCTTTTTCTATTTGATATTAAGAAAGTTTGTTAGGTTCTAGAATTTTGTATTTTGAAATAATATTAAGTAATTTTAATATCTTTTGTCAGAGCTTTGATTCGTACTTGTAAAAAAATAAGTAAATGATAAAAAAAGATTTAAATAAAAAGAATTCCAATATTTTTTTTGTTTTATTTAAAAAAAAATCATAACTTTTGTTAACTCTAGTTTTAGTACACTTTCTATTTTTGTGCTTCCTATAGCTAGACTTATTTGCATATGGTGCATTATTTGCAGGTGGTGCATGTGGTTCTATGGATGAGACACCAGTTGGATCATTTGAAGAGGAGCCTAAAGAACTTGTAGATTTTAAGTTAATATTTAATAAACAGAAATTTGATATTTGTTTCCCTTTGGATGAATCCATACTGGCATTAAAGAAACATTTTGAAACTTTGATAAGTAAGATTTTGTTTTTCATTTAGTTCTTATGTGTGTTTTTTTTTTCTAAGTCTTTATGTGCCACTGTCATAATTGTTAATTACGTTTTTTAGGTGTTCCTGCCTCTATGCAAAAAGTAATGTATAAAGGTAAGCATTTATTTTTATATTCTATTTGTACTCTTTTACATTTTGTTAATATAAATTTTTGTTATTGTATTGGTATAATTTTGTTTCCATCGAAAAATTATCACTGCATACCATATTATTCAAAGATTACTGAAATTTTTTTTTTTTAAATTTTTAATTTGCATAATGATTCAGTGCTAATAAGAATTTTAATATATTCTCAAAAAAGAGGAGGAAAACTTTCTAGGCTTCTTTTGTACTTATTTATAAAGTAAGCTTCACACCTCAGTTATGAACGTATGGAAAGAGAAAACATAGTTTGATGCCAGGTTTGACATTTTGTCTGGATGATGCCCATTTCTTCCAGGAAAAACTGCAAGAAACTAAAAATTATCAATATAATTGTTTAAAAGTAAGTATAATAGAAATAGCTGGAATTTAAACAAATTATAGTCCCACAGTGGACTGTTCGTTTGAGACACGGTTCCCAGTACAACACTGAAGCCAAGCATTTCTGTAGTCAGTGTGGGGGTGGGTGACCACTTGGATCAGTCTACGAAGGGACTGAGGGTGTGCGGTATTGGTCCTCATAAAACTGTTCTACCGTAAAGGGCTCCACTTTGTGCATAGGTCATCGAGTTACTAAAGCGGGGATGCCATCAGAGGATCAAAATTATGATGGTATGTCTTCAAATCATCCTCAGGAATGTTTCTGAGACCATCGCCAATAGTCCATTGCGTAACTTTAGTGCAACGTAAATAAACTACAACAACAAATTAAAGTAACATCTTACATAACTACTTACTGAATTAATAGGGTGCCCCCACCTAACAATTTCACTCAATCGATAAATTCTTATTGTGATAGTATTTTTCAGAATAAGCAGGAGTAATTTTTCTCGGTAATAATAATACAATGAAGGAACAGTTCCAGATTATGTAGCCTAAGTCCAGATAAGGCTTAGTTAGAACTAAACTACTGGATGTCCCCTATCACAGATATGCTATTACTAGGATATTGATTGCATTATTTCAGTATAGTTATTGTGCAAAAATTTTTTGGAACTGTTAGAAAATGTTTTGTGATACTTGTTATAGAGAAGAATTGTATTAATTAGGGATAAAAAAAATATCACCCAGTAACATATTGTGATTAAATGAGCTTTTAAATAATTTCAATTAGTTCTGTGTATGGGATTTATTAATTTTGAGTGTGTGCTTTTTCACCAGGACTTTGCAAAGATGAAAAACTTTTAAGGGAAGTTGGTGTTACGAAAGGAGCTAAAGTTATGGTTGTTGGTTCTACACTCAATGATATTATTGCTGTAAATACTCCTGCAGATCAAGATGTAAAAGAAGAAAAAGCTTCAGGTATTCTTAATTGCCAACTAACCATTTGGCTTATATTATTTTCTTAACCTTTTGTTCTACTTAATTATATTTATTTGCTGAATTTCCATAAGTAATAAACATTTTAGTTATAAGGCATTGGCTCTGATGATTGTAACGATCTGCTAGAAATAAAATGGTATGGACACAGCAATTTCGGCTGTGTTTTTTATGTAAAGAATTGTAATTGTTGGAATTCAAGATTAGCTTATTTAAAGTAGAGCGAATATTTTAAAATCTTTAGCTCATTAAACAAAAATAAGTAGATATGTTATTATTAAAAAAATCTATTAAGGGGACATGTTTAGGTCCTTTTCTTGGCAAAATGTACCTCCTTTAAATAATTTTTATTGTTTAAATTTTCTATTTTTTTTTTTCATTTCAATGAAAGTAATGAGAAAAAAAAATCATTTGTTCAACAATTTTAATTACTTTTTCAGTTTTAAAGAAAAATTTTTTTTTTTTATATAATATTATAATAATCATTTTTAGTGAACGTAAAGATGAAAGTATTTATGATACATCAAATTATTCTATTGAATAAGTTTTCTCTGTTAAAACATATTTATTAAAAAACTTTGAAATTGATCGTTAACATGTCTCTGAAACTCATTAGCATATCTTAAATTCGGTCATAAGGTAATAATTCTTTGTTAAAAGTAATTTTAAACCAAACTACAAGGCATGTATAGAAAGTAACTTCTGTTTTGGAGAAACTTCGATTAAAGATATTTTCATAACAAAATTTACTTTTACATGAAACAGCATTTTAGAAACTTTTCTACATAGTTACCACCATTGTTCAGACATTTATCATAACAGAGTACCAATTTGTAAATACCCATTTCTGAGAAAGATGCTGCTATTGCTGAACGTCCAGTGCACATGATTGGGTCTGCTGAAAACATACTATTGCATATAAACGTAACAATGTGTGAGTGCCCCACCTTAATTAACTGAGAGCCTTGCCTCCACGTTACCTATTTCTGAAATTTAATGATAAACCCACATTTCATCTCCAGTTACATTTTGGTTTAGGAATTTATTGCTTTTTTCCTGTATCAGTTAAGAAAGTGCTGCGATGTTGCTTTGTTTTGTGGACACTCGTAAGTATTTTTGGAACCTAACGGAAGTGCAAAGCATCTGTTTTCATAAAAAATTTTCCTTCACTCTTGCTACCAAACCATCATCGAAAACAGTCACTAACTTTGTCATCAACATTAGTGTGTCCATCACTGAATTGTCAAATTCACTTTCTCATCAATCCATCATTCATTACATTTTCCTCCTAAACCTACTAGTTGATAATCAATTTTAGCTAGTTTTAGATTTTTTGAATGCAGAAACAATAGTCTTGAACACGTGAAAAAACACAACAGAATCCAGCTGTGTTAGTGGACAGACAATCAATATCATGCACAGAATTGTCACACTGCTGCAGTGGTGGCGGCAGTTGAATGAAATGGTACTTACTTTCTGCCTCATATAATTAGTTTATCAGACAATATTGACAGTATAACAAAGGTTTATGAGAGGTTGGATTGAGAAAGATTGTATTTTAGGATAGTTAAAAGTATTTATTATAGCATTTATTAACTTCAATATTTTTCTCATTCCTAACAATATGCTATTTTTTTTAGTTGCTGCCAAAGAGCCTCTCTGCAAGCAAAAGGTAATAATTTATTTCATAAATAAGTTTTTTTTTCTTCAAAAGTTTAAACATCAGCCAATCGAATCTAGTCTAGCCAGAAAATACAAGGTGACAGTTTGGTTTTTTAGAAAACAATGTCAATGGCATTTTAATTAGACTAAATTTGCAACTTATATTTATGTATGAGAAATTATTTAAGTAGGCTATATAAATTGCTACTATCTCCAATCATTTATCCAAATGGGCCGGGATAACCTGTATGGGCATTGGGGCCAGTGTCCAAGAGGTCGTAAGTTCGGTCACTGCTGGCCAAAGACTCCCCATGTACAAAATGGTGGCTAGTGCACATTAAATATGTCAGGGTCACAAAGTCCTCCAAGTACCCATAGCAAATCATTACCTTTGAGGGTACTGAATCAGAGATTGATCGTGCTCTGGTTCAGGTCAAAATTACTATCTGTGGATAAATGAATGGATCCTTCGTATAAAACGCACTGTGACATACGTGTGTGGCAGAGTTTGAATTCTTGTCCATGGTTGGCACCCCTCTAGCCTTATGGCTGGCATACAACAACATTCATCCAAATATTTTTTTTGTTATTATAAATTTTTAATATTCTTTTCTATCCAGAATTCTTTAGTAGTTCATTGCATTAATTTTAAATAATTTTTTTTATTTACTACTAATTTTAAAGTTTAACATTTGTCTATTAAATTTAAAGCTATGCTAAATTCTTCTGTAGCTATTATGCAAATGCAGAGATGTTTGTGCTCCGGAAAAAATCCCGATTTCCGGATTTTTCTCTTACTGCAATCCGGAAATCCAAGGTCCAGAAGTTTCTAGAAATCATCTATCACATTTATGTATAAAATTCTTGTATATTTTATTTAAAAATATTAGAACTAAAATTTATGCTTGGCATCTCTTTCATTTGGAAATATTTTTTCTGGTAGAATAATAAATGCGATTAGAGATAAAAGTAAACTATACATAATTTAACTTATACATAATTATTAATTTAAATTATGCTGCATAAAATGTATTTAGAATTTCATGTTTTGAAAATATCAATGATTTAAATTTACTAAGTTTTTGAAATGCGTCATTAATGATTTTACTCAAGAAACTTTCAGGATTTTTGAGTTAGGCTCACAATCACCCCTGCAAATGCCATGTGCCAAATAATTTAATTTTAAAGAATTGTTAAAAAAAAACAATTTTTTATGGTTTTAAAGAAATTTGTGAGAATGATATTTTCTCAAACTAGATCTCAGAAGTACCATACCTTTCTAATTGGGAAAATAAAAAAAAACATGCTATTGTATTTTTATTGAAACACAATAATGTGAATATTGTTCTTTTTACATTCAATGTTTGGGAGTGAAAGGGTAAAGTAGTTAAAATTTATTCAGATACCATCTATTTTTTTAGAAATTTTATCTTTGCTTACAAAAATATCATATGTTTAATTTGCATTTCTAACTATTTCAGATGCATAAAAAAATTATTGATCGAGGAGTTCCCGAAGATACTTTACCTGGCATTAAAAATGTGAAAGTAAGTATTTTACAAATGGAATTTATTGGAATATATATTTAGAATATTATTCTGTGAAGAGGGGGTTACCAAAGAGATCTTTGCGCAATAGTTGATTAGCATAGCGTGGTTGCCGTAATTTTGAGAAAGTATATATTTTTTTAAAAAATATTTATGTCAACTAATTTTTTCGTAAAAAAATCATTTCAGTTAAAAATATTAAATAGGATAGTATGTCGTAATATTCTTAGAATTGTTGTTTGTTTGTCTGATTTTAATGATATTGAAGGTTTTTTATTTTTGCAAAATAATGAGAGGGACCTGTGTCATTATTTAATTTTCAAAATAGAGTGAAAAATAATAAAATCAATAATGATGATAATAATAAAAAAAAAATAATCAGACTAATTGTGGATTACATATGTGAAACTTTTAAATTATAACTTTCTATAGATGTATGACAAATAATTTTCTATTTAATTAACATTATATAACAATTTCGTTATATGTTTATCAAGATATAAATGTTTTTGTTTATTAAGTAGGTAATTTATATATAAATTATAAAAAAAGAAATCAGCCAAGTGTATTTCATAATAGTTGATTTTTATGTTAGTCCTTTTTACCTTAACTAGTTTAGATTAGTCCTTTTATTGCAAATTAAATCATAAAAATAACCGCTTACTTAATGTAAGAGTATGGTAATATTAAATTCCAACTGTATTAAAATTTTATACTCACATATATTTATTTACTTTACATACATGCACAGATAATTTTTTTTTTCAAGCTAGAAGAACTAAAATTTTACTTACTCTATATAAAACTTTTTAAATCTGTTGTTTTGAAAATGTATTCAGAAAATTAATGCTAGATTCCATAAAAATTAAACTTCTCTGAAAATACTTATAAAATTTAACTAAATTAAAATGTAATGTTGTAAAGTATTGCATCCGAAAACTATCATTTGCATTATTTTTAATCTTTTTTAGAACTCTAGTCTATTGTTTACAAGACGAGCTTTTCTTTTGGAACATAATATAAATCCTTCTTTTTATATCTGTTAATTGTTTATTTAAAACAGCTAAACTTGTTTTAGCTTAAACATGTTTATTTGTAGTAATGTTTAAAAAGAATTTCAAATTGCAAAACTTTTAATTTTCTAAAGTTTGTGAGATTTCACCAAAGTATGGAGGTATCCTTGTTTTTTCAGGAGAGTTGGCAGCTAGAAAATAGGCTTCTCATTAAACATTTCTCATTATAATTTTTATTAAAATAATATGGACTGTTACAAAAATTAACAAGTATTTATTTTCTTAACAAATATAATGAAAGAATTATCGCACTCTAAGCGACCATACTCTCATTAGAATTCTAAGCATGAAAAGGGTTATATTAAATGAAGAAGTGATTGAAAACTATGTTGCTAAGTAGTTGGCAAAAGAGATTGAGAAATATTTTGGGCTTTTATGGAAAGAGAGTTTCTTTCTTGGAAGAGTTAATTTGTGCAAAATAAATTCATTAAAAAGCAATTGTGAATCAGCTTTGCCTTAACTTTTTGTATTGGTGTTATTTTTTTTAATGTGTGAATTCAATCTTGATTTGATGAATAAAATGAAATGTTTTAGGATAGTCTCCCTCCTCATCCATTGGCTGGCATGTTAAACAAATCAGGGGGTAAAGTACGATTAACATTTAAACTAGAGGTTGATCAAGTCTGGATTGGAACTAAGGGTGAGTTTCTTTTGTATTTTATAGCACGAATGTACAATTTATTTTCCCACAAAGCCTTTTCCTATTAGGGATGTAACAAATATTCGGCCACTATTCGGCCCTTTTGCCAAATATTCGGCCTAGCCGAATACTGAAGTTATTCGGCCGAATAATGAAGTATATGCTATTATTAATTATTTAGATTTGTGAAAGCCTTATTGTTGGCATCAAGATATTTAAAATATTACAAAAAATACATCAACTTGTTACATTTTTTTAAAATATAGAAAGTTTAAAAAAGCAAATTTGTTAATATTTTTCATTTTTAATTTAAAATTTGAAAATTATTTAATTACAAAATTAAAATTTCAAAAGTGAAACTTTTTAAACAGTTCATAATTTTCTGAGTTTTAATAATTTTACTGACAAAAAAGAAAGTTAAGAATACATTTAACAGTAGTAAGTAATGAGTTCTTATTTTAAATAAAATAGCATATAAATTACAAGTATAACTATAACTAAAATATGCTATTATTAATTATTTAGATTTATAAAAGCCATATTGCCTTGTTATTGGCATCAAGATATTTAAATTATTACATAAAATAAATCAAGTTGTTAAAAAATTTTTAAATATGCAAAGATTAAAAAAGCAATTTTGTTAATATTTATTTAATTTTTAATTTAAAAATTTATTTACAATCAATAGAGAAATTTTTAAAAAGTAAGTATTCGGCCACCAAATATTCGGTATTCAGCCTAAAATTTGGCCCCATCACTATTCGTTACAAAAAAAAAATTTTTTTTTTTATAGCCATTCTATAAGTTTCTGATCTAGTTCAGCTGTTCTCAGAGTATTGTAATCAGTTGCAGCCATCATATTTGCTGCATTTAGTAACTAATTTTGTCTTCTGCATTATAACTTCTCTGGGGCTAAATAATAATTGTTGCAGAACATAAAATTTAATTTTGTTCTTTGGCTCTAAGCATTGTTTATCTTGGTATAATGCTTCATTGTATCATTGCATTATATAAATTTAATTAGATAATTTTTCAATGCTGCAGTATAATTCTGTATTTAAAATTTCCAGGCAACTGAGTGATTAATTGAATCTTTTGTGTACTGAGATAGAAAACATGTGATTTAAAAGTGTAAATTTATTATTTACAAAAAAAAAAAAAAGAGAGCTCACAATCATTATAAAAACTGCTTCGTTGTTTTTAGAATATAAATAATGAATTTAACTTCTTTTTAGAACGAACTGATAAGATTCCTATGAATTCAATTAAGCATATCATTAGTGAACCCATTGAAGGTCATGAAGAATACCACATAATGGTCTGTATGTTTTTACTCCTTTTTGTACTTGCATATTTATATTTAAAAACTCTTAAGTATCAACAGCCAATCAAGCATGTTAGAAGAAATATTATATATTTGTCTTAAAATAAGTACAAACTCCATTTCATAACACTAAAAATTGACCCCCTTTTTTTTTAATGTGTGTTACATTATATTACTTATATTAAAGAATATGAATTAGAGGTAAAGTCAAAATTTCTTGTTAAAATAATTATTTGGATTATACAATTCCGTTAGAGTAAATTTATGTCAATACGGTATGCATATTTAAGTGATTAGAATTTGTATCTCAATTAACCCCTTAACAATTGGTTAATTTTCAAGAAAACGATCATAAAAGTGCCTATTTTTTTTATCTCTGAAAATTAATTAGTGCTGACATCTAGTTTAAAATAAACCAACGATCTACAATTACCTTAAAAACATCATGGTACTGCCATCTGGTGTGTAAAATGAAAAATAAAATATTTTCCAGGCAAAAAAAAAATGAATTAGTTTTATTCTTATTGGCGCGTTACTACTGAGCACTCCAGCTCGGAAATATCAGGGGAGCGAGAAATAGAGGGTGAAACCTCACCCTGTGGTTGGAAACATGAACTCTGAGATGCATGTGGACATTCTGGACAATGTTGCACTCCCAACTCTATGGCAATATTTCAGGAAGGCCCATTTCTCTTCCAGCAGGATAACTGCTCCACTCACACATCGAGGTATGCACAGACGTGCTTTGACAAAATGCATACCCTCCAACTTATGAGGACTTTGAAAATAATTCTTTCTAGTGGCAGCGAACCAAAGTAGAAATTTTTAAAGCAAATGGATCTCTCATAAAACTTTTATCAGAACTTAAGAATCTAGCCATATGGCCTGCACTTTTATAAGTAATAGTGGGCAAATTACGCTAAAATTAATTTTTTTTAAATATTAAGACATTAATTTTGCTACCGTCTGAAAAGAAGATTTCTGAAACTACGGAAATTCCGTAGCAGTTGGAGGGTATGAAAATGGGTGTTCAAAAACTGGACTGGCCTTCTCAGAGCCCTTATTCCGTAGAACACCTTTGAGAGGAATTAGAGTGTAGATTACGTAGTCAGCCAAATCAACCCTCCTCACTACAAGCACTCACTTCAGCTGTGATGAAGTAAATTCCTATTGAAAACTCATGGTAAGTCTTCCCAGACGTGCGCAGGCTGTCATCAATGCAAAAGGGGGATCCACATCATATTAATACGTGCCTCAGGACATACCACTGGGCGTCCGGATAGTGTATTTCTGCATTATATTTTAAAAATGGGTTACTTTAACTTTGCCCTGATTTTTACTCAGTAAACATGAAGGGGGGAGGCAGAAATGTCTTGGACTGTAAGTATAATTTAATTTGTACTGAAACAATTTCAGGGTTGGGGAAAAAATTGGGATACCTTTATTTCTCTAAATGATTGAATTGCATGTTTCCTTTCAGGGAATCCAATTAGGTACAACTGAAGCATCAAGATACTGGCTGTACTGGGTGCCTGCACAGTATGTTGATGCCATCAAAGATGCCATCCTTGGCAAATGGCAATACTTCTGACAATTTAGAATTCTTAACAAATTTTTACAAAAAAACCTAACTTTTTACACTGTGGATTTAGTTTTGAATGTTTTCTCTTTTTCTTTTTGTACAAAAATACCTATTTACAATTACCATGTAAATTGTTAAATAAAAATTATTGAAAAGATTATTGATAAAAGTTATTATTTCACTTATTTATTTTTAAAAAAAAATACTCTGGTTAGCAAAATAACCCTTCAAATTGTATAAGCAATGCAGCCTTGCTTGTCTTATATCTTCTTGCTTTAATAAAACAAATTGCAGAACAACCTTATTAACCATTATTCTAGCAAATTAGATGGTTCTATGCTATAGGATGCAGATATTTTGGTAGTAAAAAAATCTTAAATTAGTGGTAAACTAAACTGGAGTAAGAAATTAAGAGAATTTGCAGACTTGGTCAATGATCTCTAGAACTGATATGTACATACATTGATACAATGCTCAACAATTGTAATATGCATGATCATGCGTAACACTCATTGAAGTCAGAAAGTATGAAACACCAACTGCAGAATAAACAACAACAAAAATGGGTTAATAGGGGGTATGGTCCCCTCTTACAGATATACAAGTCTTGCAGTGTGATTTCATGCTTGAAATAAAACAGTTTATTATTTTCTGTGACAATTTCATACCTTCCGACCCCACAGAGTGTCATGCACGATCAT
Organism: Parasteatoda tepidariorum; assembly: GCF_043381705.1. Taxonomy (NCBI): domain Eukaryota; kingdom Metazoa; phylum Arthropoda; class Arachnida; order Araneae; family Theridiidae; genus Parasteatoda; species Parasteatoda tepidariorum. The sequence continues at coordinate 10,913,844 of NC_092207.1, read as the reverse complement.
GCTTATGTATTACAATTATTAGATGGTTATTTGTTTTGCATTATATCAAAGTATGTACATATCAAATTTCATAAAAATCGGTCCAGTAGTTCTAGAGATAATTGACGAAGTTTGGATAATCTCTTATACCAGTGTAATTCATAGTCATTAAGTAACACCATCATAACTGCAACTAAGTACCTAAAAATATGATCATTAGATGAAAAGAATTTTCTTTTTAATTCACTGTACAAGTAGAAAACAAACGAAAAGTAATATTGGTCATTCAAAGTACTTTGACAATTTCAGTCTTGGCACAACATTCATAGATTGGAGTTCTTGGAAAAGTAATTTACAAGCGTAGGGAAGACGGATAGAAGCTATGTGACCAGAGGAGTGGCAGAAATTGCACCTGCAAAGAAAAACAATCTTAGTTTAATTTGCCAAATATGTTAGTAAAATTACCTTAAAAAATGCAATCAATATTGATAATCACTATGGAACTCGCACCGTACTTTGCCAACACAATCTTGACGAAGATTGGGCAAACCGAGCATGCTCTGCAATTTAGACTGAAAGAATGCGGGAGATGTGTAGTTGTCAAGAGATTGACAAGTGATTAATTGTCACTTGAAAACTGGGACATTAATTATGAATCGAAGACATCAACTTATCTTGATGCTTTTGAATCTCGTTCAATTTATTTCAACACCAATTCTCGCATCGCGGTTCTGCTCAGCCCGTACACTGCATACAATTCTGTTAAATCTGTAGTAGCAGGTGGCACAATGAAAAAAAAAACGTGATTTATAAGAAATAGGTTTCTTCAAACTTAAGTGGAAGAAACTCTTTATAAAAAATAAATATAAAATATTAAAACAACTACTGTAAACAGTCAATAGTTGCAATGTAGTACAAAGAATTGTTATTTCCTAAAAAATTGATAAATTATTTTGAATGAATGAATTTCTTAAAAAGTACAAATTACTGTAATTCTTCAATATTTTATGTAAAGGAAAACCTTATTTAATTATTAAACTGTTAAAATTATAATTAATAATTACATTTTCTTAAAACTTCCAAATTAAACCATATACTAAAAATGATATAATTGAATGCTGTTAAGTATTCAACTGACTCTAAATAATATGATATTTAAGCTTTTAAAATTCTGTATGAAGCAAATATAAATAGTTGGAAAAATAATTTATTTAAAAAGAGTTGGGTGTGAAAAACTTTATATTTCCTGACACTATATTATATTTAATTATTTAAATGCTATATGTTGCTATAGAAAAATTTACAATAATAATAATAAGTTAAAAAGGAAAAGCGCTAAAACTAAATTTGTCTTAATTTGAACAATTTAGAAAGTTAAAAACACAAATCAAGCAAAAAAAGATTTTTTAAACATACATACATCTTTAGAAATTCTTTTTTCGCTTGATTTGTGTCTTTAACTTTCTAAATTGTTATATATGTAAATAATTTTAACTGATGAAATAACTTTTAAAAGTTTTTGCTAGATATTATAAAACAAGTTCTACTTTTAGTCAGATGCCATCTTTTGAATATAATTCTGCAGAAAAAGAAAAAAAAATTCTGCAGAAAAAGAAAACCAAAATCTTCTACTTCCCAAAAGAAAAATCTTTCTGCAAGAACTCTGAGACAATGTCGCTGTGATTCTGGCGTGGGACAAACCGCAATACCCACACTTGGGGGAAAAAAAGTTTAAAAATTATATTTACAAAAACATAAAAGATAAGTTGATTACTACACTTATATTTTATTTTTGCACAATTTACTTTTGACAATTTAATTAAACATGGTCCACATTTTTTAATTTACAGAAAGATTTTTCAAAAACATTTAGCTAAATTTGAAGTTAAAAATTCAATATACACTTAAAAATTCATTTCAATTTTTTGTTAACTTCCAATAGTTTTTTCTGCTGCAAGATAAATTTGAAATATCAAGCGATTTTTCGACATCTATTAAGAATAGATTTATATTGAATGATTGAGTAAGTGATGATCATTGATAGGCATTAAAATTTATTTGGAACTCAAACAATTTTCATTGAATTCCCTGCTACATAATTTTAACTCGAATCCTACAATTTCCTGGAGAATCGTAATTCACAGTGGCAGGAGGTGACTAAAATGTATTAAAGCTTTCAAAACTTACTAATAGAAAGTTATTCCAATATTTTTGATTTTTTTTTAAATTACAAAAATCTGTTTTAAAAAGGCAGCAATTTCATTAAAAGATGGTTTTTAGCATAGCTGCCAACTTAGATGAGAAAAAATCCAGTAGATTTTACAAATAATATAAATTTCATGACAATTGTTTCATGATGTACTAAATATTATAGTCATCAAAATAGAAAGACTGCAATATTTTTCAGTTATGATTGACATTAAATGAACTTGAAATGTCATGTATCATGTTTATTCATAATTTTGAATGGTAATAGGAATTTAATTCAGCAAATATTCGTAAAAAGATTTCTTAATTAATTTGAAAAGGGAGTTCTGAATAAAAATAAAATTAACATTTTAGAACAAAAGAAAAATTTTAAACTGATTTTTATAAATGAGGCTCGTTTCATTATGTATTAGTAATACTTATTTAAATATTCAAGCAAGCAATAATAATCTGTTCAAAAATCTCAATAGGGATTTTTTTAGAAAACTTACTCAATTTTAGGGAATTTTCTAAAATGTACAAAAACTAGGAGAATTTTTACCAAACCAGTAGACCATGATAAACTGGCAAAATCCACAGATGCCAACTGCTCCGGACACGCCAAAATAATTTTTTAAAAAAAACGGTAAATAACTACAAAGTTAATTTTTTAAATATTTGACTAGTTTTGCTTGCTTTTTAAAAGGTATAGCATAAGTACTATAAAGTGGTGAATTATATAAGCCTACGAATTATTTAGAAATAGTGGTGGATAAAAATCTACTAAATTGAATTTATTAAACCAAGAATCACAATTGATAAACTACCACTTTAAAATGTATATTTGATGTCTGGAGCAAGTTGGCATCTCTGCAAAATCCAGTAGAGTTGGCAGCTATGGCTTTAGTATTATTCTAGCAGATTTGATTTTAAAAAGCTTTATAATCTATGGATTGCATTGTCAAAAAGATGAATGAATTGTTCAAATATAAAGCCAGGTAAAAGTGACTCACCAACCAGTGTAGCCAAGTAAGCCACATTTACTGCAGACGTCAACGTCGAAGGCATCACTGGACAGCATCAAACGTTCTAAAAGAAGCATACTCGTTCCGTGCCCAATCAAGCAATCTCTTTCCATTTCCCCGAGTCTCAAACCGCCATCACGGGCTCTTCCTTCGGTCGGTTGCCTTGTCAGAACTTGTCGTGGTCCTCGGGGACGGGCGTGAATTTTGTCCACCACCATGTGTTTAAGCTTCTGATAGTATATAGGTCCAAAATATATATAGGATATAAGTGGTTCCCCAGTTATTCCTGATGTCATACAATCCTTACCCTGATAGTTAAAACCACATCTGATCAAATCTTCACCAATGTCTAGCACTTTATCACCGCCAAAGGCAGTGCCATATTTTATTTTCCCAGTCATGACACCAGCCTTCCCCGCAAGAAGTTCTATCAGTTTTCCGACAGTCATTCGAGATGGAAATCCGTGTGGGTTCATGATGAGGTCAGGACTGATACCCTGGTCACTAAAGGGCATGTCAACTTGCTCTGCAATGAGGCCAACAACACCTTTTTGTCCATGGCGACTGCTAAATTTGTCACCGACTTCGGGTCGTCTTGTTTGCCTTAAAAGTACTTTAATCAGAGAGGATGATTCACTGTCTGAAGTGATTAGGACTCGTTCAACATGGGATGGCAAGATACCTTTAACCCTATAAATTAAAACGGATTTATAATTTTTAAAGTGTAAAAAAAATGTCAAAGACAAAGCAAATCAAGCTATTATTTGTATTGTTCAATGTTACAACAGACTATAATTTTAGCAAGACATTATAACAAATTATTGTTTATTATTCATTTAAATTGTTTTATTATTCTCAAAATTTATATAGATTACAAAGTGAATAAGAGTCAAGTTTTGTTAGATTACCTAAGCATTTAATAAAAAATAATTATTTTCCATAAAGATATATACAAAAATAAAATCCTCTAATAAACATCATCTCTAATATAAAAGAAAACATTGAAATATGAATTTCTTAAACAATCCAGCTTACTTATGATTTGCTGATAAAAATTTTCTCAACTAATTTCATAATTGTATATCAAGCTAGTTCAGAGTCTTAATTGTTGGCTATAGCTAAAGCACTTAAGATGTCCTTTTTATTAGCAATGTTGAAAGATAAAATTTTCAAACAATATGTAAAATTAGCAAAGCAAAAATGTAATTTTCTACAACATTTTAACTTGTGCATGATGTTAACAGGTTCAATGAGGGTATTTTTAATAAATGACTGGTTTAACTTCTACCTTTAAAATAAAAGTCAACTATAACGAGCACATATCTTATATTTAACTAGAAACTTCACATAAGCGCTTGAAGACTTTTTCTCTGACAAAAAATAAATAAATAAATAAAAAAAAAAAGTATTAGACTGTTCAAAATAAATTTTAGTCCCTTCATAGGTGTTTAAAAGATCTCCTTTTTGTAAATTTGAAATCTTCAAAAAATATATGGAGATAAGTAATTTTATCTCTTTTTCAGCAGAGTGTTAAGATTTCAGTGAGTGTTAAGAATAGATTTTACTTTCAGTTCCTTACATGTTATTCTACAGAAACTTTTATGAATCAATGATAAACATAAAATTCCTGATTCAATTATATCTATATATAAGTTCAAAATGTACAGAAGACATGGAAAAATTATAGACTAATGAAAAATAATAATAAAAAAAATCCGAAAAATAAAAGATATAAACTTTTCATCAGCTACATGATTAAATCCGCAAAAAGTAGTGCTTTCTAATATTGTATAAATATAGAAATTAGGCATAGCCAAAGCAAAAATCAATACATTAGTGTGAGAAGCACTCAAAAAAAATTTACAACAAATAAAATAGAACACATTAAATCAAAATATCACTTAAAAACAGAAAATGAAATATAAAGAAAAAACAGAATAAAACATAAAACGAAATCTGTAAAGCGAGTAGCGAATTCAAATGAACTTACATGAATGGGAAATTTTTCAAGAATGATTTAAAATATTTTCATAACAAGATTGCCAAAAAGTGTAGTGTGTACAAGAAAAGTATCAATAATATGAAGCATTTTATTTAACCTTCAACTGTTCAGCAATAAATTTCCGCCTAAAACAAGTTTATATAACTTATGGTAAAATAATTTAAATTAGAAAAAATTCCAGCTTTTCTTAGTTTTTTCCACTATAAAAAAAATTCCATGATAATTTCAGGTTTCCTAGGTGGGTGGCCACCCTGATCATAACAAATGAAGTTCATACATTTTCCCATGTAATGTAGATAAACCATTTTATTCTATTCCATTTATATCAGGTTGAGTAAAAAGTTTTCCGCCAAAGGGAAATACCTCCGTGCCAGCAGCAGCCATTGCCGTGGTGGTTAACTTTTTTTGAAACGGGCTTTTGTATTTTAAAGCAGAAAGTTGGAACTACATGACTGTGTAATTTGTTTGTCAAAACTTTATCATCTTGTGCACCAAATTTTTTTTAAAAATGGAGCTATCACGTTAACAGATCAGACCCATTATGTACTATGAGTTCCGAAATAAACTAAGTGTAACTGAATGCCACAAGAAAATGTCTAAAAGTTTAGGTTTCAATACTGTTTCTTATGAGGATACAGTAAAAGTTTGGTTTCGAAAGTTTAATACTGGGAATTTCAACATTGAAGATGAACCACGTTTTGGCCGCCCTATTGAGGTTGATTGTGACCAGTTAAAGCAAATTATTGTTGAAGACAGAAATTTTTCAACACGAACTATTGCGTTAGAGCTTGACATTTGCCAAAAAACAATAGCAAATACTCTCAAACGCATAAATCTAACAGTTAAGTTTAACCGTTGAGTGACTCGCGAATTGACTGCGACAAGACTGAAGACAAGAGCAAGAGAAAAGCGGCCTGTTTGGTTCTGCTCAGAGATCAAAGAAAAGAGGACGTTCTGGACAGAATTGTGACCTGTGATGAAAAATGGGTATACTACAACAATACTAGCCGTAGAGGAGGGTGGTCAGCATCCGGGGAATCCGCAAGTTCGGTTGCAAGACGAACGCTAACTAACAAGAAGGTCCTTNGAAATGTTTTACATTGTAAATATAAGGAATACCTGGTAACTAAAAAATTTTGGAAATACTCAGCATAGGTCCATTATTTTGAGAAAAAAATAACAGCAGATCATTAAATTTGTGTTGGGAAATGGCATGCATTAGCAACTGTGTGTCATTGAGAGCATATTTCTGCCATATTTTTATTCGTAGTTTAGTACCATCTTATGTTTATTAAGGTATTAATTAAATTTTTATGTTTGAAACAGATTGTGTGTGGTTTGAATATAGCATGTTTTGTTCTTAAATTATCTAGAACTATTTCCTCTTACTTAAATTAAATTAATCTCTTACTTCAATTAAATTAATCTCTTAAATCAATTAAATTATTCTCTTACATCAACTGAATTCCTCTTCTTTCAATTTATTTCTGAATCTTCTAGAATGCATTAAATAAAGTAATTACCAAGGGGATCTGAATAAATACCCAATAGAGAAATCGAATATCCTCCCTCAAAGTGATCTTAAGAGACTTCAGCCTTAAATTTTAAATCATACTTAGCATCACAGAATTGACAAAATTTGATTATGGCACTTTAAATTAGACATAATAATACATTTTTAAGTTTAAAATGTCTCTTTTTAATCAATATTTTTCCCAGTATCGCACCTTTGAAATAGGTTGATTTTAATTCGAAATAATTTTATTACAATCTTAAGATTCCACTACGCTGTGTATTTGAATTTTTTTTTTCATTCTAATTTTAAATTTACTTTGATTTTAGAAATAATAAGTAATAAATATTTTATTTGTGATGAAATTAAATAATGTAACATATTATGCATACTATATATATATATATATATATATATATGTAAATAATAAAAGAGGATGGCATTTTTTAAAAATAATAAGTTCTTATAAATATTAAACACAATGTTCCCACAAACTAATATGTAACGCAAATGAAAAAAAAGAAACTTGTTTTTCTGGCAGCACAACAAACGTGATCTAACACAAAAACAGCTGATTAAAATAGGTACTGATAACATGCATACGTTACAGGTACTTCTTTATACTGCTTTTCTGCTAATTTCTCAGCATCATTAGCAATTGTACTAGTGACTGTAGGCATTTCTTTATTGACCACAACTTGTCGATTTTCAATAATTGCACCTGCAAGTCAGATTTTAATATATTATTTACAATATAAACATATTTGCAGATATACTGTGCATAAAATTAAAAAAAAAAAAAAACAGAACACTAAAATAACTTTTTATTTACTGATCACATTTTTACGTTCTAACAGATCTATCTTAACAGTTAAATATGCTAATTTATTAGTGCAGACAATATTCTAAGGAGTAAATCATACTTTTTCTAAATAAACTTACACTTTTCCTTTGACGGATTCTCAAGATATGAGCAATCAGGAGAATGTTTTGCACATAGAATGACTACAGTTTTACATAGTTTGTTCACAGAATGGTTAAATTGAACATATTGGATCCAAAACGAAGTATCTGATTCATTTAATATCTTTAAAAATTATTTTCAAAGCAGAAAATCCAATCATACAATTAAGTTATGTTCTTTATTTACATCATACTAGAGATGCACAATGGGCTATTGGCAACGGTCTGAGGATGATCAGAAGACATGCCATCGCAATTTTGATCCTCTACAGAAGAGGTGGCTTCTCTGCTTTGGTAGCCCGAAGACCAGAGCGAAGTTGGGCACTTTATGATAGAACACTTTAACGAGAACCGATACAGCACACCCTCGGTCCCTACATAGCCTGATGAAAGTGGTCACCAACCTGCTTACTGATCACAGTCAGTGATGCTTGTTCTACTGGGAACTGGGTCTTTATGATCAGTTCACTGTGGGACATAATCGAATTAAATTAAAACCTGGTAGTTTAAAACTTTTAGATATTTAGGCATAATATTTTAGGCAGCTTTTCACTAAAAATTTTGATAAAATCATGAACCTTTGAAAACTAATCATAGTTAACTTTTTGATGGCAGATAATTTTGAAAAGAACGGCTTGGTGAGCTTTTCTGCGAGCGTGAGGAAGGGAGTTCACCTTCTAGAATCATCTGATTTAGATTAAATTCTCCCAATAAAGTTGTTTTGATACAGTTTGAGATAAATTTTACCTACGGTCTCTTGAAAAAGTTTGATTTCCTTGACAAAATCTTGGATGTAGTTGACAATTTTAGTTGACAATTATTTTGATGCTGTGGCCGACATACTTTTGAGGGTTTCTGCTTTGAGAATTTTGAAATTGTCTTTGTTGAAAATTGTAATGGAGATATCTTGAGGCAATAGACTAAGTTTGACCATGGTCGTTATTTTGCCTAAGAGAGTTTTAAAAAAAATTACTGTACCATGAAGTGACCCTTTTTATTGCAGAAATTACAATGAGCAGATGCATTTTCAACATTAGTGCTGCTCATTGTCTCCAATTTATTTGATAATGACAGAAAAAAAACCACCAAAATAAACTCAAATTTGGGAGAGCGCTGAAGTAATATAAATCCAAAATTTGTCTTCAAATAAATTTATAAAAAAAATTGGAGAATTATAATTAAATTGAAATAGAAAAGTCAGAATTTTTCTTAAAATTTGTCAGAAAATTGAAAAGTTATATTCTGAGTCTTAAATGGATTTGAACATGTTACGTATCATTTCACTTATCAGGTTCTCCAATATTTTAATAATGGTATTGCATGTTTCCTTATTTTTTTCTATTTCAATTTAATTATAATTCTCCAAAACTTTTTCTAAATTTACTTGTCGAAAAATTATGAACTTATTCCAAATTTGACTTTACTTTAGCTTTTTTCCCACACTTAGATTTTTATTTAAGAACATAAATGGATTTAACAATATTAAAAATTAAAGAGATACATCTGTTTAATTCATGACATCATCAGGCATTTGAAAAAAATAAAACTGCAAATGCGGAGTCATGATAGCCGAATAAATAAATAAAAATAATGACTTCGAAAAACAATTAAAGAAACAAATTTATGTGCAGCAAATTTATTACCTGACAGTTCAAATGATGCTGTTTCAAGAGTTGAATATTTAATAATGTATAAAAATAATAATAATTTACAGTCAGTAATTTAAATTCATAAAAAGAGGATTGATAATCATACCAACAGGACAAAAAATGTTCAAATTATCTTGGAATAAGGAATAAGGAAATTTTGATAAAAGTATAACTATAAAGTCACAATATTACCTGGATATGCAATACCATCAGAATCCAAGGCCAAATGCTTCCACACAGGTTTTTTAGTTTCAGCATCTACTTTTGGTCCTAGTATACGATCTGCAGTATGTGCATACTTTTTGATTGCACACTTACTAGTTCTGTAAACTAAACATCGTCCAAAACCTGTAAGTTAATTATTGTTTATAAATAAGAGGTAACAGAAGAACAACTCTTAGATATTTATTTATTCTTCAAAAGAAGATAGTTTCTAAAGAGTTTATTTTTCTAACTGACGTGGAAAAATCAGACTTCTGAAATCATAACTTCATACTCTTTTTATAAGTATTTTCCATAAATTTAGCATGATTCTTGCGTTTATTAGCAAAACTCTTTTGGATTTAATATGTTCTTGGATTTAATATGTTGTTAAGAAAGAAGATAAGCATATACTGAGATTTTGGATGGAATTAGTAGTGAGATTTAAAAATTATTTGAATTTGTGGTTGTGTTAGATACTTTTAAAGATAATAAACATAATGACATAATAATTTCAATTTTCTGGATTTTAAGAGCTTTATAAAATATAAAATACAAACAATGAATCTAATAGAAATGCTTCAATTTTTTAGCATCAAATTTGCTACAAACTATTTGTAGACACATGGTGAGTCAAAATTCAATAAATGAAATAATGTTGAATTTTAAAATATAAATTTATCTTTCATATACTGGAATATGAATACAAATCATTTAATAATTGCTAAAAAGTAAAATAGCATCATAAAGTATAACAAGTGTTAATTGCTGCAAAATTAAGGAGCAAAGTAAATAAAAAATTGCCGAGTTTTAAAACATTACTAAAAGTCAGATAATTTAGAAAAAAAACTAAATTTAAAACAGATTTACGTTTTTATCAGATATAATACAGTTGTTTCATACAATCAGAGATGGAACAGCAGCTTAACCAAATTGGAGCAGAAAAAATATGTTTTGGAGCAAGTTAATTTTATTTTTTAGCTGAGTGGAGAAAATAATTTTTATTAGCGGAGTAGCATTGCACTTGTAGATTTGCGCATATTTAAACATGCATTTAAAATAATTAGATAAAAGAAATATAATAATATTCTTTAAAAAATCATATTATACATCAATACAGGATTCATCCTAAATGGAGTTTGTGGGACGCGTCACGTCTTTTGCTCATTCAATGAACCATTTCTGCACTGCTTTGATCTTAAATATGCGTCACAATATATTTGGGGGGGGGGAATGTTGAATTCTAACTGATTCCATAGTAATTATAGTTAATAATAGTTAGTTAATTATAGTTAGAAATAGTTTTTCTACAGTTATATATTGTTTCTTTTCAAGCCATTCCGTCATATTGAATTCAACATCCCCCCCCCCAAATATATTGTGACGCATATTTAAGATCAAAGCAGTGCAGAAATGTTATATGTACATATACGGTTTCTTAAATTCCGATATTTTTAATAAGATGTTACTACTCCATGCAAATTTTGAATAAGAGTTTTTATTTTCTTAAGCATTGAACTTGCAACAATTTTATCATAAATGCACGTCATATGAGGTTTGTTTTTCGGCAACTATATACCTTTTTTAGACTATCGTAATATAGTCCTTCAAACTTCTATAATTTAAAATTTGACATAATTAAGATATGCATATTTTGAATTTTGGTAATCACACACAATTCTTTTTAAACACTCAATTTGTGATATGCATCCTTGATTTAGATCGTTTTATTATCATTTTTCCGGTCATGTGGTTATTTGTTAATTATTTCCATTTATTCTTTAACAATTAAAAAATATTACTTTCTTTCTTTCAATACTTTATTTTATCAGAATTCATAATTTAATTCGAAAGTTAGCTTTGCTAACGACACAAGTATTCTTTATACCTCAAAGGTAAATTCGAATGAAAACTGTAAATTTTTAGTTGCACTATATTTAAAAGTAAATTTATCAAGTTATACACAGGAATTTTTTTCATTGACTCTCAGTTTTTCTCAGTGATCAGGTGTATACACACTGTATGAGGTTGAAAACTACATGCTTTTTGAGAAACAAATATTTACCCCTATCCAAGGAAGCTTTGTTTAAAACTATAGCATCTTCAATGTCGTATCCACTGTAGCTCATGACTGCAACAGTTGCGTTTTGACCAGCAGGAACATTTTCAAAATTAATTAAATCAAGCGTCTGAAACAAATGTGACAGTATTTAAAACATCTGCTTACATGAGGAATATTCATTTAGTTTAACAAATATAAGAATAATTTAATAATGAGTAATTTTTTTTATAAACAGTTTCAAAAAATATAAAGGCAGGGCTCGAAAAACCACCCGTCCGCCCGTCTTCGGCGGTCAAAAATTCCCTGCGGACAGCAAATATTTCGAATCCGACGTCCGAGCGGACGGCCATTTTCCCATTAATATTCGTGATACATTTTCAATTTTTGCTATCTTACAAGAGTCTAGCGCCTCACTTCTAAAATTACCCTCTAATCTAGAAATACAGCAACATACCGCGCTTGGTGGAATTGATGTTTTCTCTGTCTGGGAGTACTGCAGTGGTTGAAAGAGGCTTTTTCAGCAATATGCTTACAAAAAAACACATCACGTACTGGTCTTAAACAAGAAGCGTTAAACGCAATTATGAACATCCACCTAAATGGAAAACCCCTTTCAGATTTCTGTGCAGAAACCTCTGTAAATCAATGGCTTGATTGTGGAACTGGCAAACGTCATATTTGTTTCATTTAAAAAACGAAGTACCCTCGGATAAATTGACATTCCAGATAACTTGACCTTTGTCATTTAAATTATTTCATAAAAGAAATACTAGGTTTTACTATTAGTAACCTAGTATTTGTAATCCTAGTAACTACTAATTCATTGTGTAATTTATATAAATGTTTGTAACAAATAAGAGAAAATTATATTTTTATTTATTTAGAAGCTACGGGTTAGTTTCAAAGGAGGACGGGTTCATTGTTGGACAAGCCGTCCTCGGGGACGGGTAAAATTTCTGACTTTCTTCGAGCCCTGTATAAAGGATTAGGAATGATAAACTAATCAATCTAAACAAATAATGTATTTACTTTTATATTTTTATAATGAGTTCTTCCCCCCTTGCTCACTTACTCTTCCATATTTTAATTTAACCATGAAATAGCAGAATTCAAGGGAAAAATAAAAGAAATCTAATAATTTGTTGAATATCAGCAAATTTTGTACCACTTCTTCTTTTCTCCTGATTTCTGATTCTTTTGATTTGTTCTTTTCTGAGAGTAAGTTGTCGAAGAAATTTTTAATGAAATTAAGTAAAGATAGAAGTTATAATAGTCATAACTATTATCTTTATCTAACTTTTTACTGATAATAATTTCAAATACCACAGCTAGTAATATTTTGAAGGTTCAATATAATGAATTCTCTTTAATTTAAAATGTATAAATATTCAGAAAACTGATAGACACAGATAAAATTGTATAGCCTAACTTTGCAGGAAAATGCAAGATTATAACAAATTTTGAGTCAGTTTGTGCTGTAATCAGGCTTTGTAGTAGACATTCGATTTTTTTCTTTTTTTTACCAAATTTTTTTTCTTTCTGAAGCACAGTCTGAAATCTAATCAAATATTAACTTAAAAGTTCTTTTAAAAACATTTATTAGCTGCTTGTTTCTATATGAGAACATGCAAAATTATTAAACTAATTAAAATATAGCTAATAAAGAGCTCAAATACACATATATTTTTTTGAAAAATGCTAGAATTAACTGATTTTTTTAACAACTCATAAAATGAATTTTCAAAATGTTATCAAATCAATGCATGAAAAATTGAAAGACATAGTTTTGATTTTTTTTTAAAAAGAAAAAAAAACACAAGATTTTTTGTTTTAGGTAATTAGGCCATATGAAAAAACAGACATAAACTTACATGACTCTTAACCATAGGTCGTTGTGGATAAACAAGATTGTACATTAGAGTATCCATCCTGTTCTTCTGATTCCATCCAATAGTACCTACAAAAAGACCAAAGCTCATTAGAAGAGTGTGCCAATTTGCATTAAGAGGGTATTTCAAGCATCAAATTTTATTTTCACGCTTCAAAAATATTACTGGGGTTCATTAATAGTAATAATAATAAAGATTTTGTTAAAATGTATTATTATTATGAATGAAGATGATCAAAACGAGATCTGGGTGCGTAGCCAGATTCAACAAGAAATAAGCACCTTATAAGTGCTTTTTAAGCACTCAAAAAATATTTTTTATCACTTTCCAATATATATATATATATATATAATTAGGATCTGTGTAGTAATGAAAATTTATGAACATAAAATCCATGAAAGTCAAAAACTTTACATAATCATAATAATCATGATTTCTCTTAACAGTGCATAACAGTGTGTGCATACATTAGACAACTATTTATAAGTACAATTAACCTGATGCAGTAAATGCACCCTAATCCCCTAATATAAGTAAGTTTTCTTTAAATACAATATATTTTTTTTAATAAAAAGACAGAGATTTAAAAATTGCTTTACATTTTAATTATATTTTCGATAATTCAAGTTTTCAAAAGTTCGAGTCAGGCTCAGTCCCATCCACCTTGAATTATCGAGACTCCATTGCATTTTAAATTGCTGTAAACAATTTCAATTCATATGCGAAAACCCTATAGAGAAATAATACTTACCCATTGCTTGCTTACCCATAGCACATTGATATGTGTTTCTTGGAGACTGATTGTGATGAGGATAGGGAATCAAACCAGCACAAACACCTAATATAGTATACGGTTCAATCTCTAAATGAGTGGTTTCTCTGTCAAAAATAAAAACTTTCATTAAAATGTTATTTCAGAGAACATAAAGGATGATCAAACACACTCTAAAAAATTATTTTATTTCCTAACCGGCGTTGTACAGTCGACCAAATTTTTTGAGTTTACAACTACTATTGCTCAACTCCGTAGTTTGTAATTTTGACCCCAACCCAGAAGACAAGAGAACTTGTGGATCAAGTATTGGGCGAAATTTGCTTTCGTGGAGGACTTATTGACGGAAATAACCAGCATTTGTGTTACATGAAGAGGAAAACCTCCCACAGTTAGCTTGACAGCAAGGAGACTCTAACCCATGATCAGTCTTCCACTGAGGATATTTTACGTCAACACTGTGGTCGGTGGAAGGGGAGATGCAGAATTCGTATCGACCAGTCATCACTGGGATTCAAAGCTGGTTCAACTCATTGGAATATGAGCGTTCTATCCCCTGAGCCATGACTGCTCTCTAAAGTATACTTGTTTTTGTAGTTCTTATAGCCAGTAATTGTATATAGATCAGCAAGAGAGGGGATGAATTTATTTTAATCCGCATTTGCGTTACATTGAGGGGAAAACAACAATTCTTGGATTATACACAGATGAGCTTGCATTATCATATTCTATGTCTTCAAGTTTGGGAATTAAGGATTTCTGGTAAAATTTGTTACTGGTAAGGATTTATAATCACAATAAATTTTAAAACTTTTTTTTCACCATAAACTACAGCTCTTTTTTTTAATTACATTATATTATTGTAGTGTATTTTACATTTTTTAATTTAGAAAAAGTATTGCAAGTAAGTTTTTTAAAGTTTCTCTTTGTTTTTGAGTAGCATTAAAACTTTGAAAGAAAGTAAATTATACTTACTGTGGTCATACTCAATTGGTTGTATGAAACATGCCATGACAGATGGAGTTCACAATTTAAATAAAAAGTTAGAAAGCAAAATGAATTTTTTAAAGATATGCATGTTAGCATAAACAGCAGTTCGTCAAGGGACACCCTGTCTACTAACACACTGGAGCCTTTCTGCAGTCGGTAGTTAAACCAAAAGCTGACTGTGCCCCTATCACAGTCTTACTCTTCACTATTTACCTACAAACCATTTTTGAAGACTTAGAGTTAAATGCGGATTTTGAAACTCTTTAGAAAGAAATGAAATTTGAACAAAATATTAGATGCTATTTACCACAGACCTTCAACAAATTAATTGCCACGAAGTGTATGATACATTGTTTATTAAATCCTATTTATGCTAGAACCAGCACAGTTTTGCAGTGGGTTTTTTAACATTTAATTAACCCATTTGTAAAAATTTCCTCGTTATACATGGGATTTCATTAAATCAGAGCTTGCATTAACCCATTTTAAGCCAAGCATAGAAATTTTTATATTATGAGGTATTAATTTCATTGAAATATGCTTACATTACATTCATAAAAACACAATAAAATTCTATGTATGAAAAATTACATTTTATTTAAGAAATAAAATGGCGCATAGGGACACCACTCACCAAATCAATGAACAAACCATTTAGTTATACAATTGTTTTTTCATGAACTTTTTGTTATTTTATATTTTTTCATTTATTTCTTTATTTACTGACTTGCAACTTTAATCCATCATAAGAACATATGATAAATCTCAAAAGAAATAATTACAGATTTTCAAAAAATTTCATTTGCCAATAACCACTTTAAGTTTTAAAAAAAACTTGAATAGTTTAAAAATTTCTCGATAGAAAGTGTTTACTCCAACTGAATTATTAATAATTTATGGATGTCTTCAGAACCCTTGACAATAGTAGAAAAATAAAATTAGTGAAAAATATATGTCACAATGTTAATGAAAGAATAGTTTTTGAGCGCACCTTTGGCCGAAAATGGGTTAACCGAATAATTGTACTCGTGTATGGAAGTAGAAATGATAAGAGAAATAAATACTTCTTAATGTCCTTTTCATAGACAGCAATAAGACAATCGTTTTCTTCATTGACATCCAAGAATTCTATGAGTCCATCTTTTAAGAAATCGTTAAAAGATCTGATTCCATTTTTGAATTCATCCATGTGTTCATCAGTTACTTTAGGCTTTCTATTTTCTACAATAATATAAGGCCTGCAAAAAGAAATGATGAACGCTTAAATATCATATGGCATATCCTCTCACACAAGAATTAAGTGAAAAAAATGTTATTTATAAGATTCATCAACTTTTGTTTAGGGAGCATAGAGAAGAGCATCGGCAATTATTATTTAACATTGACAAGAAGACATAATTTTGGCACAATTTTGAAAGTACTGTACTCTTAACATTTGAATTTGTAGACCTTTAATGTTTTAACTAGAGCATTTTATAAGGACTAAGCTTGTTTGTTTAAATAAAATTTAATTTTTCAATTAATTTTAATTTTTTGCAGTTCTTTTCATCATACAAGCGTAGCTCTACAATTCATGTCTTACCGCTAAAACTTCTGGACCTTAAGTAGGATACTATTTTGTGCTCTGTTCTTTGCACTTAAGAAAGATCTTTGCATTTCACATAAAAGGGTGTAGTTTTTTTAAGAACATTTAAGGTTCTTTATTGAAAGAATTACTCTAAGGAATCGGTTATAGAGAGTGCATAATTCTTGCAAAATGAAAATTTTGCATATTATAATAATATTGAATTAAAATCATCCAAATTTTAATAACTGTGTGTTAAAATTAGTGGCTGGAACTGCTGAAAGATAGATCTACAAAACAATGTCAATTTACATGAAATCGTCTCAAATTAAATGTGTCTAAAATTTATAACTTAATTGCACAATTTGAAATTCCTCAATAGTAATGATATTGCAATCAAAACATTACGATTAATTAAACCGATTAATACTGGTAAAACATAACTGGTAAAACATTAATACTGGTAACTATAAAAGAATGTATGAATGAAGGATAAAGTCTATAGATGGCTTTTGATCCATTTATGTAGGCTCTGACCTATAAGGCGGTCACCCTATAAAAGAAGCAAAGCCAGCAAAATGGTTTGTTCCTAATTTGAATTTGTGTGTAAGGTCTTACAAATATTACTAATGTGAACGTTTTATACATTTTTTGAGTGAACTTACAATTCAAATACTATTCTTTATTGATATTCATGAACTTCATTTCCTCTTATGGTTTTTTGTTATTTAAATTTTCAAACATTATTATGCTTAAAGTGTGTTTTTCCAAAAAGGTCGCAGCACTATAAATTAATCTGCAATTTTTTACGTATTATTTCATACAATAAAGATAAAAGCATATGCATTATTTTTTTTAAGCAATTTCGGTCAACTTTTAGATTAGCCAATCTATTCTTAACTCATTTTTTGTCTTATTTTACTTTATAATAAAAGAAAAACTGAAGCAGAATATAATCTTATTTACTATTACAATATTTTTTTATTTTTCAAGGCAAGGTTTTACAAAGAGTAATTTTTACCTTAGAATATTTATTCTTTATTTCAAAATGTCTCTGTCATAAAGGAATGCATCCTGAGGAGAGCCTCTATGTTTATTACATCAAGTTTTTATTGTACTTTGAATACTATTGTTTCAACATATATATATACATGCACAACTACATACATGTTTTAAGTAATTATCCAATTATTTTTTTCTGAATTTTATCCACAGAAATAATTAAATATATGCCTTTGGAAGAGAAACAGAGCATAAAAGAGAAAGAAAAAGGCTTAAAAATAATACTTTGTAAACTGTAATTACCACACACAAAGAAAAAATTTCTTTTTTAAAGGAAATTTGCAAATTAAAAATGTAAACAGAAAAAGATTATTAAAAAAGAGCATTGATTTTAATATTTGTAAAATTAGGTAATACTATTTAGAAAATACCACGAATTTTTTTTTATTGAAATGCACAAAGTAATAATATAACAACGCACTGAGGAAGGAAATATCAAGAACCAAATTTCTTTATTTAATAAAATTCTTATAAATAATTGTAATTAAAACAATTAAGTTTCAAATTTTAAAAAAAAACAACGTTCTGAAAATGAATCTTACCTACAGAGTCTTCCACCATCAGTAGCAATATAAACACATCGTTGAGTATGATGAGGAGAAATCGATATAAACTCATGTATGTAACCAGCTCGTCGAAGTTTTCGAAAAGCATAAACTAGTTGCTTGTATTTCTTTTTTACTCCAATTAGATTTCCTGAAATGAAAATTCAGAATCCAAAATTAAAATGTTTCCTTAATAAAATTATGTAACACAGATAAAATTTTACAGATCAAGAAGTTTAGGTTTTGTTTCATAGAAAAGCACATAGCTTCATTTTTAGGACAATATTTTTTAACACCAAGGCAGGTATGCCACCTAAGTTTGACCTCAGTCAAATAATGCTAGCAGCGACTGAGCTTTTGACCCTCCCTAAACATCCACACAACACAAGAAGGCAATAAACACAATATATCAGTTAAGAATACATAATAACACTGATTTATAAAACACTTTAATTAAACTTGAAATGCATGAAAAGATGAAAGTTTTATACAGTAATACAAAATCTCTATCACTCCTTTAAGTATCTGCTATCGAGCAACTGAACACACATAGCAACTAGTTGGTTCTAAAAATCTTATGAATTTTTGGGAGATTTTTAAAAAATTTTCTTATGAGGAGAAAGAAATTTTTTTTTTGTTCTCCAGGTTATCTGCAAAAATTTTCATTTTCCTTGATTTTTTAAACGAAGTTCACATTTCTGGAAAGTTTCAGATTCTGCTGGAGGCATTTGGAATCCTGAAAAATTGCTATTTTGTTCTGATATTAAATTTAATTGTTTGTAAATCAAACAATTTTCCCCATGTAATAGAAATTGTGTCATTTTTATTTATTAAGTATAATTTATAATAGCTATTCAATTATAGTGTTTATTCATATAGAATTCAGACATTTCAATGTTACAGGGATGAGATTAGCCAAAAGGCAAAAAAGCTGAATTTCCACGATAGTAAATTTTACGCAAGCGCAACCCTTTAATAATAAATTCCAGACAGTTTAAGGTAATAAATAATGTGTTGACATACAATTGTGTACTAATCTATTATTATATAAATGATTACATTGATACTTAACATTTAGTGAAAATAAAAATTACCAATTGAAAAAATAAAGCTGGAAATTATATTTTTCCTCAGTTTACATAAGAGACAATTATTACTTGAAAAACTACCTGGTTTAGCAAATTAAAACTACTGAGAATATACATTAATATTTCATTTCTTTTAATAAATACTGTTATGTGATTTATAGCAAATATATCAGTAATATTACTTTTTAAATTATATTGGAAAAAAAAACTTTAACAATGGACCGAATCATTATGTTCATATTATAGTCTAATCTAACTAGAGCCCTCTGAAACATATCAATAACAGTGAAGTAGAAATATATAGTAACTCCTTAACATACAAAAATTGCTATTTTAGTTTGAAAAATTACATGACAATCAGCAACTGTTTAGATAATTGTTTTTTATTTGATAAGAATTTTGCATTTTATAGCATAAATAACAGCAATTATAAATAAAATTTTGATGATGAGTTAATTAACTCTTTTTCCCCCAAAATTTTTTTTTAATTAAATCCCTTTTTAAGTGATTGCTTTTGTTTGCTATATCTTTTATGTTTGCTATATTTAGTCGTTAGTCCATCTTCAAACATCTTGTGACAAATCCTATTTTTTCTTCTTTGCAAGCACAGAATGTAAGTTTTGAATATATTCCCTTCCAGTTTCTCTGATGTTGTAACACTTACATATACTAATAATCGTCGTTAGAAAAACAGTCACCTTTATAGTAACTATTTTAAAAAAAATTTACTTCTTACAAGAATCGCGATAGTTGATCTTAAAATTGCGTGAATATGAATAACAATTATGGATTTTGAAATCACATGAATATGAAACTAGATATACGATTTTGAAAATGAGAAAATACAAACTGGGATATAGAATTTTTAAAACGCGTAAATACAAATCACGATTCATAATTTTTAGATCGCGTAAATACGAATCATGATGCGTAATTTTTAGATTGCATAAATAAGAATCATGATGCATAATTTTTAGAGTGCGTGAATGCGATCCCAATGCCTTATTTTAAAATCACGCATAAATACGAAAATCAATGTTTGAAATTATAAACCGCATGAGCAAATCAAGACATTGAATTTTAAACTTGCGTGAATACGAATCGCTACAAAGGTTTTTAAAAAGGCGTAAATACGAATCACAATATCGGATTTTTAAATCTCGTAAATAAGAATCGCAACGTACAATATTCAAATCGCGTGAATAAGAATCGCAACACGCAAATATTAAAAGCTATGTTTGATATTAAAATCGTGTGAATAAGTATCGAGATATTAGCAGATTCCAGGCTTGAGACCTCTAAAAGGCTTGTCAGAAGAAGCGTCGTTATAACTACGAAAATCCGATCTATCTGGAGGGCGGGTAAAAAATTTAGAAAATCTTATCTGTTGCGTGTAAAAGGGGAGAAAATAGCTAAAATAAGTAAAAATGAGAAAGGATTGGTATGTAGTTTGAATTTTCTGTTTCTCTTTGAAAATCGGTGAAGCGGAATACTTATAAAAAAAGTGAAATTTTTAGAAAATCTGAATTTTCGATTAAAAAAAAAGCTGAAATTCAAGAGATAAAAGTGAAAAAAGCGAAAATCTGCTAAAAAGCGGAAAACTCTCATCCCTGCAATGATCATGTTAAAATAGTAGAAATATTAATTAAACAAAATGTCCTTAACTTGTGTATGCTCATATACAAGGCAAAAAAAAGGCATCGTTAAGGAATTATATTAATTTTATAATTAATATTAACTATAAAATTTCAGGGTTGTCACAAACAGAGTTAAGGGCTCAGAAATTTTTTTTTTCTAATAATTATGTTACACAGCACATGAAGTGGGGGTATGTTACTCAATTTAATTTTGTTATTGTTACAATTCAATTGTCAATTATTGTAACAAGGTCTTTTCAATATCAGGGTTGCCGTTCAAATCTGGGGAAAACAATTCCCTGTGTTTACTCTATACATAATATACACAATATATTAAGAGGAAAAACATAATCACTGTGCTCTTTTATGGGCTGTATTGGGCTAACTATACTAGTTACAATTGCTGAAAACAGCTGAAAATACTTAAAACAAATAGGGTTATAGTAAATGAAGTAGTTTAGTATAGCTGAAATATCATTCGTAAATATCCCAAAGATTACAGTTTGAATGGTTACCATTTGTTAAAAGACAAAAGTAAGAAACAAAATTCACTGTATTTTTCCAGTTTCTAAAGAAAAACTCAAAATTTCCCTTTTAATTTCGGTGATTTTTAAATTCTCTCTACTTTCCAGGTTTTCCCTGTGGAGTGGCAAGTGTTTCACATTTGTAATTCATTCATGTAGTCCCCATTTATGATGTTATTTTTTTTGGATTGTACATAAATTACAAAACCATGATCCTTTGAAGATGATAGTAAAAAAAGATACACACCATTAACAAAAACAAGGTAAGTCTGAGGATTATCAAATTCAAATCCAGTACACAAACGAATGTCTTCCACACCAAAGTTATAGGCGAGTTCGATAACAGGATCCTCTTCCAGATCAGTTGTGACGTGAGACATCAATGCTAAATTCTTCACCAAACCACAACCCTACAATTAAAAAAGTTTGAATTATTGGGTCACATTTTGTTTTACAGGGTGCGTAGCCAAATCTTTCAACAACAACAAAAAAAACACCTTTTAAATACTTTTTAGGCACCTAAAAACATTTTAAAGCACTATATACATTAACAAAATGCAAAATAATTTTTAAAGACTTCACAAGATCATGATAAAATAACTAGTTTATGACAAAGAACTCTTTTCTTGATTATATTAGCCATAAAGAGAACGAGCGATTTTGGTGAAAAATGAAGTCTGAATTTGAAAATATCTGGCAAAATCTAGCAGAGTTGCACATGAGAGTGCAAGAATCTCACCATGCCCAGCTCAGTATATGCACATGCAGACCCACAAGTATTTAATCAAGCATGTAAAATGATTGACGATTTCATACCCTACGAACTGACGATACCCCGAAATATATTGTGTTTGAATGAATTGTGAAAACGCTGAATAGAACAATGTGAAAATCATGCTCTTGCATAACACGTGGCGAAAATCGACATGGTAAAGAAAAAGAATCTATTTTCCAAAAGGGAAAAGTAAGTACTTTTTAAAAACACTCAAATGAAAAAAGCACCTTTAAGGGCTAACAACAAAAAACAAAACAAAAAAGGCACCTTTAAAAAAACGCTACGCATCATGTTTTACCTTAAATCATGACATGTTCAACTTATCTCAATTATGCCCAACTGTACATTTTTAAACAATTATGCTAAGATTGTATATATTGACATGACGATTTAAATCACTTGATTTTTAAAAAAAACTCATTGATTTAAATCAACTGATTTATTTTATGTAAGGAAAAAAAACATTAGGTTAACTCAAAAATTCTTAAAGCTGAGATTTTATTAAAGCATGACTCCATTAATTATACAGAGATATTAAGAAGGTAATATATGTGTAAATCATATTTATTGTTCAAAATAAAATAAAAAAATTTAAAAAAAAACCAAATTTAGAAAAAAGTAATGTAAATATACAATGTCTGTACATAAAATAACTTGCTATTTTATAAACATATTTCCATCATACAATTTAGTTTCATGTTTATTTAAATACAAATATTTTTAAAGCTTATTACATGTACTGTAATTCCCTGTATTTTCCAGGTTTTTCTCAGTGGAGTGGCAACCTTGAAATCATTCGTTTAAATTTTTTTCTCTAAAAAACAAGCATTCAATAGAAAATTAATACAGAGTGTGCAGCCAGATTTTTCAACAAAAAATAAGCACCTTATAAGCACTCAAAAAATATTTTTAATCACTTTCCAAAAAAAAAAAAATTCATAATTAGGATCTGTGCTGGAATTTAAAAAAATTTCTAACGTTAAAAGTTCTTCATTTATAAACATAAATATAAAATCAGTAAAATTCAAAATCATTTTCAAATACTTTACATAATCATGATAAAATAACTAGTCTTTGATAAATATCGCAGAGAAAATTGTAAAAAACATGTATTTTTTGTATTTTAAAACAACAATCAACACGGTAAAGAAAAAAAAATTCTTTTTAAAAGATATAAAATTAAGCACTTTTTACAAACCTTGAATTAAAAAAGGGTCTTTAAAAACGTAAATCAAGAATAAGCACCTTTAAGCACTTTTTAAAAATGCTACACACCCTGTAATACTAATTGTTATTTTTCTCTGATTTTTCTTCTTCTTTCAACAGAGAGCCAGGGACTGAAAGGGTGCGTCAGGATACATACAGGTGGGAAGAGATAAATCACACAGACACAGATCAATATACTCACTTCGCCTTCTGGAGTGTCACATAAGCAGAGCATACCCCATTGGGAACCCTGCAGAGATCTGGGACCCGAAACTTTTCTTGACTTCTCAAACTGACTCTGCACTCTTGTCATCATTCCTAGTGCAGATATGTAGGAGAGACGAGACAGTACTTGAGTTACCCCAATTCGCTCCATCCTGAAACGCTTTACAGTCCAGTTACCCTGCAAATAATAATAATGAACTCATAAGCATGCGTCAATAGGACGACTCATTACAGATACAACAAGTTATCCTTACAGTTGCTATAGCATTGACCAAACCATTAGTTATAGTTGTTTGATACATGTATCTGACAGGATCATCTGGTCCAGCTTTAACTTTAGACATGTTTTTATCCATCTTTGATTTAATCTGCAAAATAACAAAATTTAAATTAAATTTCTATTGGGATTAGCTTAGGCCTAAAGAAACAATTAACATTTTTTATACAGTGAACACATTACTGAATTGGTTATAGCATTTGAAAGCATGAAATAGGCAAAAACAAATTTTTTTGGTGTTTGGTACAAACTAATAAATTAGGAGAACTTGATATTTTGTTTGTATCAAATCTATTACATCCATGTAATTTCTGGAATAAAGAATTATCTGAAATTTTTTTCGCAATGTGTAGTTTTTTTATTTTATTTTTTAGTACTTAATTTTTTTTTCTTCCTTTTTTTGTACAGAATATAAATAAATAAATAAAAATTTTATGCATAAGAGTTACAAGTTAGAAAGTGAGAGAGAATTTTTTTTTATCTAATATTATTTTTCCATATAAACACAGAAAAGAATATTCCTCCCTTTTGCCCTTTGTGAGCCAGCATCACATAAAAAAATAAAAGGATTTTAAAAACCGTGAAATCCATGGCAATAACGGATTTTCCGTTTCGTAAATTCGATTTAAAGTTATTTTTCGCACCACTACACATGAATGATTTGAAAATTCACTTTTTTAAAAATTACTTTGTTTCAGTTCTTCTTCATGATTTTAAAATGTTAGCATAACAAGATTCTGAAACCTTTAGTATTTGATTGTCTCTGTAAAACATTTTTCAAAAAAGCGTTATCAGTTCTGTTTTACTTTTTTATTGAAAAATTAAGTTAATTAGTAGTGGGCGATAAATACCTCTATGTTAAACCTCTTAAACAAATCTTCAAAAAGGAGAGCCAGCAATGATCCAGCAAGCTCCAGTCTTTTATTTCCATAGTAGTCTCTATCATCAAGAAGCTCTGAATTCTTCTCAGCCGCAATGATTCGTCGGATCATAATGGCCATGTAGACAGCCTTCATTTTAAAGTTGAATTCCTCTACCTAATTATGAAACAACAATAGATTAACTGCCAAAAATGGGTAAATTACATAGTTTGGTAAACATTGAATGGGCTCAAAATATTTCATTATTATAACACAAACTTACAGGCACATGAGCGAAAATAGTAGTAAGCAGAATTTCAGAAGCTTCTTCGTCGGGCGTCTTTTTCTGTGATGAGCCCCACATTTTACGTTGTCTGAGTTTGCTTCCTATATACCTTAAAGCCTGCAAAATACAACAAATCAGAAACAAAAACTATGTGACTTTAATATCAAGCGCCATAGCCAGGGGAACATACTGTAGTGTCCCAACTAACAGAAACACAATGTAAAACTTGATTTCAAAGCTTAATAAACAACTTCTTAAACAGGGGACAGAAGCCGAACTTCACTTTTAAAAAAAATTAGAAGAAATAGATCATGCTTAACTCTATCACAATCTCAAAATATAGCTGGAGACAATTTTTAATAAAATTTGCTCCAAGCTCTGTTTTGTTAAAATGTGCTTGGTACGTTACATTACTATTCAAACAAAACATAATCAGTTGTCCACCATAGCTTTGCCAGACATCCAGAAATGTCAACTTTTAGCAATTCTTTAATGCGGTAATTGATATAAGCTCCCATAGTAATATTAAAACATAAAATTATGAATTCAATTCCAATTTCAAAGCAAATTATACGTTTTCAGAACTTTTTTTAAATTTTTTTTTCCATTTCCAATTGCAGATTATAGACAGTAACAGCATGCATAAACATCTAATAAAAATAAGAACAGAAACAAAGGATGCTGCAACAGAGTCTATTAATCACAACATGTCTCTAACTTCCCAATAGCGTTCAGTGATATAATTCCTGCAAAGTGCAGAGCAGCGGAGAAGGTGCGTGTCCTCACCAGAACTGCAAAGAGTGCATACCGGGGAAGGAACGATGCCAAATCTAGACAGGTGTTTCCGTAGACAGTCATGCATGGCCGGTGGCCAAGCGGAATTCAGCCACCGCTCTTCGTCTTGGGCCATTTCGCAAATGACTTTGTTTTCGGAACTAATAAACATGTTTTAATATATTTAATTACATAAAAATTACAAATACAATTTATAAAAGTATTAAAAAAGAAGATTACTTTGAATTTATTTGCCAATTAAATGAATTAGAACAATTCCTGCCAAAAAGAAAAGAGGGCTTGCCTAAAATTTGTACAACATTTGCATGCTTTAATATATTAATTTATATAAAGATTAACAAATACAATTCATAAAAGTATAAAAAAAGATTACTTTGAATTTATTTGTCAATTAAATGAATTAGAACAATTCTTGCAACAACAACAAAGAAGAGTTTGCCTAAAATTTTTACAACATTTGCTGATTCCATTAACAAATTTTAATTGTTTTAGGAAGTTTTCAAAAATCTGGCCTAAAAGAAATGTCTATGAGATTAAAACTTTATTTCACAAACATAAAAGGAAATGTCTGAAGTAGTATCATGATCATCAATTTTCAACTTCATTCTCTTGCTGCTACAAGAATCATCAAAATAATAAAAATGTTTGTCATAGCAATGTATTTTTAGAGGCATAGTGAAAAATAAAATATACAAAAATAACATTAAGCTGCCCAAACTATAGACCAATTTCCAGGCTAACAATTTAGACACCATGTTTTCAATCCCCGTTGTATCTAACTCACCACCAAGTTTAAAACCTCAATCTTTCAACAAAAAAAAAATATGCCTAATAAGATCTTTGGGAATCATGATTGCTCAGGGAATAGAGTGTTCATCTTCCAATGAGGTGAACCAGGTTCGAATCCCAGTGATGGTATGTGAACGAATTCCGCATTCGGCTTGCACGGACCACAGTGCTGACGAAAAATATCCTTAGTGGTAGACGAATCTAGGGTAAGAGTCCCCTTGCCATCAGGCTAACTGTGGGAGGTTTTCATGGTCTTCTACTCCATGAAATGCAAATATGGGCCAGTTTCATCAAAAAGTCCTCCACAACACCAAATTTCTCCCAATACTTGATCCAGTCTTCTGGACTGGTTTCAAAATTATAAGGCGACAGAGTTGAACATTAGTAGTCTTAAACCCAAAAAATTGGGTTAACTGTTCAACGGCGTTTATACAATAAGATCTTCAGTAACTTATCATTCAGTCAAAAATTACTGCATAGAACTAACTGCATGATATTAATTCTTCTCTACATTAATATTTAAATAAGAGAAACCAATTACCTGCTTTTGGGTAAATATTTGAGCTTCTAAACACTCATAGATGGATGAAAATATTTTAGTGCATGTATTCTCATCAGTACCTATGAGCTGTACAATTTCTTGATCACTTTCCAATTCCATTGCTTTAAATATAATAAAAACAGGTATATCCTAGAAATAAAAATTTTTCTTTTCATAAAAGTTTTCTAAATAAAAAAAAAAGTAGTTTGTTTCTCAATTTTTCAGTTTAAGATTATTTTTTTCAAGTTCTTCACATCCAAGTAATCGTTCATTTGTTGTTATTAACATATTAATAAAATATGTTTTCAGAAAATTATAACTATTAAAGATTTTATCAAAAAATGAAATAGTTAGAAAACATTGATTTTCAAAATAAAAATAAAAAACTCAGATGACTTAGCACTATGCAATTACGGAAGTTGGTAAGCGGAGCAAGTAAGGGACGGAGCCTCTCAGTGAAATTAAAATGATACTGAAAAACTTTCGACTGCAACAGAAAATGTTGGCAAATAATCATTATAATAATAAAAATTATTATGCATAAATTACTAACTTCAATTACTACTAAGTTAAATAAATACTAATTACAATTATAATCTTAAAAGATAATATTTATGTTTTGTTTTGTTGAAATCATTTAGTTCGAATTGTACCGAATTTTAAAAAAAAGTCATCAAATGGTTTTTTTAAGATACTGCTTACATAAAAATTATAATCATAGCATTTAGTAAAATTATATATAAAATTAATGTAATTATATATAAAATTATATGCAATGTAATATTATATATAATATTTAGTAAAAATATATATATTATGTATAAGGATTTTTTGAAAGATTTAACACTTTTTAATTTAAACATAGCTTTTAGGGGTTTAAAAAAATTCTAAAATTTTGGAAAATTATTGGGGCCCCCCTTTCCGCGTCACGCGGACGCTACACCTATGGATGGGATTACTTAGTTCACCACAACTGAGTGTTCACTATCTCCGTGTTCATTAAAGCGGGATCAGAATGTTATTACAAATAAATGCAACCAAACGGTTATGGTAATTGAATTGAGTTTAAAATGAACTCACATCAGTAAAACAGTTGTGTTTGAGATAAAAACGCCCTTTTTTCGTTAATATCACAGTCCTCGTCTTCTTCTCAGTTGTAGAGCTGTAAAAAAGAAGTACTAAAGTCAAAAGAAACACACAGTTAA
This sequence comes from Parasteatoda tepidariorum, assembly GCF_043381705.1. NCBI lineage: Eukaryota > Metazoa > Arthropoda > Arachnida > Araneae > Theridiidae > Parasteatoda > Parasteatoda tepidariorum. The sequence goes on along the minus strand of NC_092207.1, from coordinate 10,885,233 downwards.
AGAAAGTTCTTAATTTAAAGTATTTTCCAAAACACAGAGCTCATTAACTCATTTTTATGAGCTTATTATTTACTGTTTATTATACACTCTTCCAGCAGAAAATCAATAATCTTTTCTGATTGTGTAGAACAGAAAGATTATTAAGATATTTTGAAATTTCTGTAGACAAATAAAAATTTCTTTACTTTTTAATAAATAAATAACTTAAAAAAAGGATAGAAGTTAATTTGGAAAATGAAAAATATTTTATATATGAAAAAATACTTACTTCAAAATTCAAAGAATCACATTATACTAATATTGAATAAATAATTCTAATTACAATTGCAATTAATTCTAATTACATTTTAATAATAAAAATAATTCATTTAAATAATAAAAATAATTAATAATACTAATTATTTTTTTTAAATGAAAATTAAAGTTAATTCTTTTTTTTTTCTTCTTTTGCATACCAATAAATTGGTTATGATGATTCACTTCGTAATCTTAGAGCCCAAAAACTCTAGAAGTAGTTTAAAAAATTAGTAAAATTGCCAATAAAAATAGCAAAAAAAAATGCCTTTAAAAAAAACAATGATCCAAGAATAAAATTTTTAAAAAAAATGTGTAATTGAACAAGAATTTCAAAATGAAGCCATTTCTTTCCTAAAATTTAATATAATTGCATAAAACATGGAAAAGTAAATTAAAAGATACTAAGATGAAATTTTCATTACAGTTCAAAAAAGTAACAAAACACTTCATTTTGTTAAACACCTTGGCAGTATCCCAAAGAAATATTCTTAAACATGTTTTGCAGAAAACAACCAGTATGGAGGAATATGCTTATTTTGATGGAAAAATGCACTTTTTCTGAAGGAACATACCTTCTTTTTTCAACAAATTCAGAGTTATAACCTCCATATTAACTAAAGGTGATATTTTGACCATATTTTTATCATGCATCTGGATTTGTCTAGAATGAAAGGTTCGGAGGTAAACAATTTACAAATTAAAATATTTTGAAAACAGTAATTTAGCTTCAGTTAAATACAGGATATCTGCTACATTTTAGATTTTTAAATTCATGACTTTTCATGACTAATCCTAGAATTTTTCATGACTTAATGAAGTTACTATTTTTTCCGACAAATATGCAACAAGAAATTCAAAAACGCATTATAATAACATAAATTGAAATGATAGGTATAACCAGAACTGTTATACTTCGCATCTTCATATTTAAAGATTTTAAATTCAAAAAAACAGAGTAAAGAATGAGTTAAAGCAATAAAATAGCTGAAAAAAAATACAAAAGCAAATAATTGTTTTTTTTTTTTTCAGCAGAATTACATCCTAAAGATACTTTNTTTCTGCAGAATTATATTCTAAAGATACTTCTCTTGTTCATCCGAAACGAAAGAAATATTCTTGATTTTTCTGTTCTCATTTCAGAAAAAAAAAATTCGGCATTGACTGGCTTGCTTAAAGGAAGAACTNTTTTTCGTTAATATCACAGTCCTCGTCTTCTTTTCAGTTGTAGAGCTGTAAAAAAGAAGTACTAAAGTCAAAACAAACACACAGTTAAAGAAAGTTCTTAATTTAAAGTATTTTCCAAAACACAGAGCTCATTAACTCATTTTTATGAGCTTATTATTTACTGTTTATTATACACTCTTCCAGCAGAAAATCAATAATCTTTCTGATGGTGTAGAACAGAAAGATTATTAAGATATTTTGAAATTTCAGTAGACAAATAAAAATTTCCTAAAATAACTAACTTAAAAAAAAAAGGATAGAAGTTAATTTGGAAAATGAAAAATATTTTATGTATGAAAAAATAGTTCTTTCAAAATTCAAACAGTCACATTATACTAATATTGAATAAATAACTCTAATTACAATTGCAATTAATTCTAATTATACCTTAATAATAAAAATAATTCATTTAAATAAAAATAATTAATAATAACTATCATTATTTTTAAATGAAAATTAAAGTTAACTCTTTTTTTTTCTTTTGCATACCAATAAATTTGTTATGATAATTCACTTTCAGGGATCTATCCAAGCCAAATTTACTACCGTTTAGCGGTACCTTCACAAATTCAACTTAAGGAAAAAACGGTAGTTTCACAAAATATTTTTTCTTAAAATTTTATTATGTATCTCATAAGAAACGAAAAATTCATATTTTTATCATAATTTTGTGTTGATTTTTTAATATAATTTTTAATTTTCACAAATTATGCCTAAATTTTCACAAAATCGGTAACTCTCAGAAAAACCTAGACAGACCACTGACTTTGTAATCTTAGACGTAGAGCCCGAAGACTTTAGAAGTAGTTTAAAAACCTAAAAAATGAGTAAAATTGCCAATAAAAATAGCAAAAAAAAATGACTTTAAAAAAATTAATGATCCAAGAATAAAATTTAAAAAAAAATTTCTAATTGAACAAGAATTTCAAAATGAAGCCATTTCTTTCCTAAAATTTGATACAATTGCATTAAAACATGGAAAAGTAATTTAAAAGATACTAAGATGAAATTTTCATAACAGTTCAAAAAAGTTAAACATAAAAGTAACAAAATACTTTATTTTGTTAAATACCATAGCAGTATCCCAAAGAAATATTCTTAAATATGTTTTACAGAAAATAACCAGTATGGAGGAATATGCTTATTTTGATGCAAAAATGCACTTTTTCTGAAGGAACATACCTTCTTTTTTCAACAAATTCAGAGTTATAACTTCCATATTAACTAAAGGTAATATTTTGACCATATTTTTATCACATATCTGGATTCGTCTAAAATGAAAGGTTCAGAGGTAAACAATTTACAAATTAAAATATTTTGAAAACAGTAATTTAGCTTCAACAACTGAAGCAAAATAATCAACATAATTTTGCTTTGAAGTAAATTTTTCATGACAATTTTTTTAAATGACAATATTTTTGCAGTTATTTGCTTTGAAGTAAAAATTGCAAATACATTATTATACAGAAATTGTTTTTTAAAAAAAATCAGCCTTGCAAAAGAATAGCGTCACACTTTGGCAAATTTTCATTTATTAACATACTTTCTACAAAATTGACATAATTTAAATTTTTTTTAAAGTACATATTTCCACATAGGATGATAAAATTTGACAAAATGTTTGACACCGAGATAATAGAAACAGAAAAACTTTTTTCAATACAGAGTGAAAATATATAGAAATTCAAACCTTTAAACATATTTCAAATAAATATAGTTTTTTGACTAATTAAACAATTTTTTTAATATATCTTTTGTTCGTTTTATTAATTTTTTTAAATGGTTGCTTACAGAAGACACCCAAGCATCCTGCATTACACAAGCAATGTATAGTAAATGTTTGTTATAAAAAAAAAAACTGTTCAAATAAAATTATTACCTAGTAACATGACAAGTTATTAAACCTTTAGAATCCTTCTCAACTATCATTCGATTTTTAGAGAGCTGCTCGTGCATTAATATCACCTTTTCTGTCCCATTCACAATAAAGTAACCACCTGGATCTAAATGGCATTCATTCAGAGCAATTAGTTCATATTCAGTTTTTCCATAAAGTCTACACTTTGAGCTACGAAGCATAATCGGCATTCTAAGAGCAAAAAAGGATATATATATATATCTATAGCATAATAAATAAATACAAAAAAACATGAAGGAAATTAAGAAAAACAAGGGAAAAATTACAGAACAATGAAAAAATGGGGGAGGGGAAATAAAAATTATAATAAAAATAAAAAGAAACGGAGGAGAAAAAAAAATTTCGAAAAAAGGAAAAAAATAATTTTCCTGATTTTTAAAAAATTTTTTTGTCCTTTTTTTCGGAATTTTGTTTCCCCCGGTTTCTTATTATTTTTATTATAATTATTTTCTCCTTTTTTCATTGTTCTGTAATTTTTCCCTTGTTTTCTCTATATTTTGAACTAATATATATATATATATATATATATATGGATTAAAAACTAAACATATATCTCTAAATGTGTAAGTAAATATAGTAAGTGAAAAAATATAAGAAAAAATGTATTGCTTTTTCATCATTTACTTTGCTGTACCTAATTTAACATTCCTACTTGGAGAATAATGATTGTCATTGATTATAAAAGACAGAACTGCCATATTCATACCTGCCAACATTGGAGAAACAAAATAATGGAGATTTTACTAGCGACATTTTTAGGCTACGAGTAAAGTTTTGACACATCATGCAAAATTATGCAAGTCAAAAAGAGAAATATTATAAGCACTTACATATAGCGAAGTAAAAAATATGTATATAAATCTTAATCCAAAGATAGTTTAGAAAATTATTTATAATTACTCTAACTATAAACACTCAACATGCTGCAGTACTGGCAAAAGCACCATCTGATCAGGAATAAGAGAAGTATTTTTGCCATCAGCGAATATTTTAAAGGCAAAATTTTTTGTTAAAAAAATCTCTTCAAACAAGAGAAATTTGAAAATATCATCGTAAAATACAGGAGTCTTCGTTAAAAAACAGAAGACTTGGCATGTATGCATATTTATTTTAATAATAAAACCTAATCCCAAGAAACTGATATTATTCAATTAAAAACTTCATTTGCTTCAAAAATATACAAATTGGAAATAACAATCGATATGTTTCAAGCGTTCAAAACAGGAGCCCATTTTTCAAGAATAGCCAGACCTGAATGAAAAGAAACCAAAATGATTTGTAATAATGTTACAACCTCTCCTTTTTTTTCAAAATTTTTATTCACATTGGACAAATTTTGAAAATGAGAGCCTGTTTTTGAGCACTTGAAACACGCCAACTTTTAATCCAAATTTCTATTCTTTGAAGCAAAAGAAATTTTTAATCAAATAAGTATTAAAATAGCTTCTTGATTCCTTCCATTTTGAAAGAACTGATGTATGCAAAACAATCTAAACGTTGCTTTTTAGTCGTTTATTTTGCTTTTGAGTTATTGGTGCTAAACAGTAGTAATGAGTCATTTCAATAGGCAACTGTAAAAGACAAGGCAAAAAATAAGGCAACTAACTGTAACAATCGCCAAAAAACGATTAGAAAATTACAATGATTTATGACGACATAACGAATTCAGCATGTGAAAAAGTAATTAGCCCAATTTAAAATTCGTGTCATAACAACATATCAAAAATCTTCTTGCTTGAAAACTGAGTGAAAAAGACTAAAAATGGAAAACTGCTAAGGAAATGGTCAGAAAATGATGTGAATTAAATATGGAGTAGTCGTGAATAAAGCAAATCAAAAAGTGAATACTCAAATTCAAAATTCCAGTGTCAAAATAGCACTGCATTAAAAGTATTGGAATTTGAATGACCATGTAAAAATGACATAAAAAAGAAAAATAGCTAAAATAACTGCCGAGAAAATGATCAGAAATCAACAGGGATAAATGATTGGAATAGTCGAAAATTATTGAAATTTGTGAAAAATCACATAAAAAAGATGGAAAAATGATCAAAAATCCAGGTCATCAAAAGTTACTAACAATTTTTAATACTGCGCTTCTCTGTAACTAATTGGTTTTTTCCTAGCAAAGCAATTTGCAACTTGCTAGTCGACGAAATTGCGCCTAGTTAATTTTAATTATTTTATTACAGATAAGTCAAAGGTAGCACATTTATATCAAAATGTAGTAATGTTTACATTTTGGTGAAATTAAGGGGCAAACATTTACAGAGTTGTTACTAATTTCTATGAGTTCATTTATATGCAGATGATATATTGAGTTAAATAAAGACAAAATTTAAAAAGTAAAACACATTACTTTCCAATATTTACATCTTTTTTAATAGCTCTTCGTTGATTGTGAACAAATTCCACATCGACAGTGATGGGTGCACTGTAGGTTATATCTCGCAAACGGCACTGAAAATAAAATATATCAACAATATTAGGAAATAAAAAATTCAGACAAATAGTATTCAAACAGAATATTTTCAATCAAACTATCATATCCTTGGAAAACAATCTTTTGAATGATGTCTAATTTTGACCATAAAAATATGATTGAAACTTTTCAAGCTATAGAAATATGATATGATGAATTGAATTTATTTTATTCATAAGTTATTTTTACGAGTGGTGACTGGTAAGTATAACTTGTCACTGCCAGCATGTTTATAAAACACAAAGATGATAAGAAGAGGTATTCAAAACATTCAAGAGATATGCAAACCATATTTTAATATAAGAAGTCAGACACAAAAACATACTTTCTCTGAATAAACATACCTTTTTTTCGACGGACACATATTTCTGACCTCCAAAACCTAAGGGGTAGCCGCAATCTGTTATGGTTCCAATAGTATGGTCAGGAGAGACCCCCAAAGTTTGGATCACTTAACATTAATTTTATTTTCTGCATATTTCCCTGTATCTCGAGAACTATTTTAGTGAATTGAAAAATTTCAGTAAATATTTTCTATTTTTGATTGTCTTAATTAAAAATGGTTAAAAAACTTTTGAATCATAAGGCGAAATTTTTTCCATCATTTTAAAGAAATTTTACATGGCAAAATACAAAATTTGAGCAAAATCAGTTGAATAGTCCTGAGAAATCGAATTTTAAATATCTTACTATTTTTAAATTAAATTTCTCAGGAACTAGTCAACAGATATTGGTCAAATTTTGTATTTTGCCATGCAAAATTATATTCTTTAAAATGATGCAAAAAATTGCAGGGTTCATACAGAGATCTGAAGAAGAAATCCAAGGAGTATCCAAGGAGTTCAAAATTTTAAGGACTTATCAAAAATTTAAAAACTTTGCGTAAAAGATAGCTAGACAGTTTTTAATTAAAAAGCAGTTATTATAAGGAACTCGAAAAAATTTATATTTTGCATATTTTTTTTCTAGCCTTTTTGAAATATATTTTGACTTAGTCAAACTTCATCAAGAAAAATAAAGTTATCACTTTTACACATAAACACACTTTCCAGTTTCAAATATTTCAATAAATCTTGTTAAAGAACAGATGTTAAAGATTAACATAAAAACCTACCAATCTTATATTTTTAATTTGAATACATAAGAAAATCTAAGGCATTTCATACAAAAAAAAAAAAATCACAGTAAATTAAGTTTGCTTGTAACATGTAAAATTAAAATTATTTACTGTTATTTTTTTTTTTCGTTTAAAGTTATTCTTAAACTATTAGATTTTGGCAGCTAAGTCATATAATTTAGTTTCCCTGCTTGGACAGCAAATTTATCAGCGAACTTAGTAAGTTCATCTATGCAACACAATAATCTAAGGCGTTTCTAAGGACTAACTTGGAAATCTAAGTAGTTCAAAGTACTCCTTGGAGACTTTTTTTATTTCCAAGGAGTTTCTAAGGAGTATAAGGAGTCTGTACGAACGTTGAAATTGTATACCTTACAATTAAAAAGCTTTTCGACCACTGTTAAACGAAATATATTTATTTTGAATGCGCAGGATTGGATGTAGCAAAGTGCCCCTAGACCAGGAATAATTTTNAATAATCTAAGGACTAATTTGGAAATCTAAGTAGTTCCAAGTACTCCTTGGAGACCTTTTTAATACCAAGGAGTATAAGGAGTCTGTACGAACGTTGAAATTGTATACCTTACAATTAAAAAGTTTTTCGACCACTGTTAAACGAAATAATAAAAAATAATAAATATTTATTAAAAAATATTTTTTGTATTGCATTATATTTGAATTTTATAATTGAGAGCAAACATTTTTTAACTCGCTTAAAAAGTTCTCAAGATATAGTGAAATGCACAAAAAAGTAACATTAAGGGGTGCAAACCTTAGACTGCTCTCCTGACCAAACTATTGTGACCATATTTTCAAGAGTGGGCATACCCCCTATATTTTTGGGGTCAGATATCCGAATCCGTCAAAACAAACGGTATGTTTATTCAGAGAAAGTGCATTTTGGCGTCGGTCTAATTTCATAACTTTATCGTCTATATTTATTAGCATATTTAAAGTCACTAGAGTCATTAAGATTGAGTCCTAGAACGTTAACAGTTGATCATTAGATCAAAAGTTATTCAGAATGGACCTTTTTTTTTTTTACACACTGTACATGTCTTCAAAATTTAAATCCATCGGTTGTCTCGACTAAACATTTCATTTCAAATCTATCCATTTAGTTCGTTACTTACTTGAAAAATAAATTCATCTTTATAAATTAAAGAACCATACTTAGGATGAAAGCAAATGATTATTTGGTGCTTTTTAAATAGTGAATTATAAGCTTACAATTACTTAGCTTTAAGATTCACTAGTATGAAAAATATATAAAAAGTTTAGAAACAAGAAATTTTGACCTGAAATGTGAAATACAACACAGATTTAGTTTTTCTGTAACATCTAAGCATGCCTTTTCCTTTTTAAAAAACTGTAAAAAATTGTTTGGTCAGGAAAAGTGGCTTTTATACATCAAAATCTTAAATTAATATGATAAAGATGTTAATACTCACTTCATGAGGAGTGGTCAAATTCATCATTTGATATCCCTCTTCAATTGTAGGATTTCCAACACTCACAGAAAGGTATCTTAATTAAACAGGAAAAAAATGATAGAATTATTATTAATATTTCACAATTCTTTTGACCATTAATTACACCTAGGTAAAAAAAAAATTGGTGGTCATTTCACTCTTTTTTATTCATAGAAAATTAAAGATATTTCATGATTATTGAATGATAACATCAAAAGAAATAGTAGTTTAAGTAGTTTTTTTTAAAGACTTTTGTCATCGATTAACTCGTTTTCAATGGAAGAATGTTTGTTTCGAAATCAGAAAAATGTCAAACACCTGCTTTCGGAGTGATTTTCTGAGAATTGAAAAAAAATTCAGGTGCTATATTAGAATGAACAGTTTAATTCAGATGTTCTTATGGACAATAATATAACAATGCAACAATAAAATGGCAAACGGAACTTCGGGTAGTTGTCATTATAACGGAAGGGGGAGTAGTCATACTAAAGATATAGCTATACCTAGATATAGCTATACAAACGAAATATACTATATATCTTCTTCTGGATAAACTCAAGCAAGATGATGAAGTGAATTTAAACAAGAGGGCATTATAGAAATTAGATATGACACTATTTCATAGTGTGAAATTATGCCACCTTTAAAATATAGATTTCATCATTTTCACACAAAAAACTTAAGCAATAATAAAAACATACGTAGATTTAATCTAAACATTTCTTAGAATTAAAACGTTTAAAACAACAATCCAAAGCTTATATAGAATCATCACATTGCGAACATATTATTAACATATTTTCAGTCACACGAGACAACACATTTCATCCAAGATCACAATAAAATAATGACTAAATAGGAAAGAAATTAAAAAAATTAATTACTTTATATAATATGATGGGTCCACATCAGAAACAATTTTTTCGTTTGCTTGGACAATTTTTTTGATCTAAAAAGACAAAATTTGTATCAGTAAGTTTCTACTCTACAGGATATTTTGCTCTTATGAACTGGTGCAAAATGTCCTTCATTCTATTAGTTACACACACACACACATATATATATATAACGTCGTTGCCGAGTGGAAGGATAAAAACATGTCTTAGACAGGGAAGGAGGGTACAAAATTTATTTATTAATTATTAGACAGAGAGCAGTCATAAAAGTGGTCACGAAAAGTTGTGTTTCTTCATTATATGTTAGGAAAAATCTTGCAAAGTAAAACCGTAAAATGTTTCAATTTTAGGAAAGAGGGAAATCTTAGTAATTGTAATTGGTTTATCAGATAGGTCAAGCGATTCCCACAGAGAGCAAAGGGGGAAATATCTTGCTTTTAATTACTGCATACTTGAGCCAAAAATAAATTTAAGGGCAGGATGTGAATTTAAAAGGTTGAGAAAGCGTTTTGATTAGAATAATAAAATAAAAGAAAAAGATTTACAGAAAAGAACTAACATAAAAAGATTAATTGAAGCTTTTTTATTTTACACACACACACACATATATATATATATATATTAGGGCGTATCGAAAAAATCGAAATTTCTTAGATCTTTTTGCGGTAGTGCGGAAAAGATGTGAATTCCTATTATTAAAAAATTAGCGGAATCTTAAAACTCTGGGTTGATATCTTCTGTTGCCTCAGTGGGCCTAAAGTTCCAAAAATTGGACTCAAAATGATTAAAATACAAAAATTAATACATAACCACAGATTTCGCTGATCGGTTTAAGGTAACACTTAAAAGTTACAATATTGTAAAAACAAAAACTATAAAAAATTTTAGAATTACAGAATAATATCTTCTGCCGCCTCATCGCATCTAATTTTGGAAATTTCGACGCATTTTGGTACTTTTCTGTATAACTGTTTACTGCTTGCACAATGCACAATCGAGACAGACTGGATTTGGCGCTCTGCCAAAAAAATAGAACAACCTTATTTTGATCCTAAGAACCAAATCGGAGATCTGACGAATGTTGAGAACTTTAAAACGGAGGCAAAAAAACTATTTGACATATCTGCCTGTAAATGCGCGATTTTTAAGGAGTGTGTCTGTCCGAAAGAAAGCAAAGCTCCTGGAAATGAGCAGGTGTTCCTCATTGACCAACGAACGGAAAGAAAACTGTTTATTGGAAACGTTGATGTTCCAGAATCAAAACGACACCAGAAACTTCAAACGCGAAAGGAACATGATACAATCTGCAAAACACGCGTCTCTTGCTTCTGTGTCAAGCTATTCAGTACAAAATGGAAAGAAAAATGAAATAGAATATGCGATGGAGATAGCGGCGGAGGAAGACAAGGTGGGCACCAAACACGCGTCTTACACTGTGTCGTTTCAGCAGCCCATAGGGAGTAATCAAATGCGTTTTAAACTGGATAACACAGTTCTTGTCAGTCAAAGATCAAAGATATGGTGTATCCAACAGAGCCACGGCTGCTATTGCATCGAGTGTTATAAAAGATTTGGGTTTAATATCGGAATCAGATACCAGCCTCGTTACAGACAAAAATAAAATATGGAGGGAAAAATCGAGAATTTACAAAGAAATGTCTCAAAATCAATTGAAAATCGTTCCACTATATATGGCTTTTACTTTAATGGACGGCAGGACAAAACTTTAACATCAGAAACACGAGGGCAAGCAGTTCCAAAGAACAATTGTAGAAGCTCATTACTGTATTCTATCGGAGCCTGATTCTACATACATGGGACATGTTACGCCCGTAAGTGGATCTAGTCTTCATATATCTAATAGCATTTACGAATATATAACAGGTGATTTATTGGATGATTTTCGTAACCTTTGTGTTCTCGGGTGTGACGGCACTGTAGTGAACACAGGAGTGTTTAATGGTGTAATTCGCAGGCTTGAATTGAAACTTCAGAGACCAGTACAATGGATTATCTGCTTACTTCATTTCAATGAGTTGCCATTACGACACCTATTTGAGTCCATTGCAGCAAGTCATCTGGACCCACATCTTATACCGGAGACATTGGACGGAACCTCAAAGGATGCGAAAAGCTTTCAATTGTTGCTTTTTATAGCGAGATGCCAGATATTGATCCCACCACTCTCAGTTCAGATCAGAAATACTTATTAAACATTTTCACCGCCATTAGTTCTGGCGTTTGTTGTTCAGATCTAGCTAACCGGGAACCAAGAACATTGAATTTGGCTCGCTGGCTAACAACTGCTAATCGAATACTGAGGTTATATATATCTACATTAGACCCATCAAACGAGTTACTAACTTTATTTGTATTCATTCTAAGAGTCTACGCGCCCTCATGGTTCCGAATAAAGATTCATCCGTCCATAAAAGATGGTACTAGACACCTGTGGCATTTCATCAATTCCTCTCGATACTTGCCTAAAAAATATCGTGACGTAATCGAACCAATTATTTCTCGCAACGCTTGCTTTGCAGCTCCAGAAAACATGCTTTTGGCCATGTTAACGGAAGAGAGGTGCCCTATTAGGACCCTTGCAACTCGGCGGATTATTAAGGCAAGGGGAGTTAGCTTGGAAGGAAATGGTGTTCGCAGATTCGTTATTCCTGCTTTTAACTTTGAAGCAGCAGGCTATGTAGATCTCATTGACTGACAAGCTTGTTATGTGACATTGCCTCCCGTTCTCAGAGAGATCAGTTTTCAAGAACTTCTGAAGATGATAAAGGACGGTATGCCAATGGACTGCTGGGACTTTATTAAATTTCCTTCACACGCACACAAGCAGTGGAGCGGATTGTGAAACTAGTTACTGCAGCTTCGGGAAAAATAGTTGGGCCACTGAATAGGGATAGATTTATTAGAGTGGCACTAGAATCCAGAAAACATATGTCAAAATTTGAGACAAAAAATTAATACAAACAGTAATGGTTTTGTCATTTGTATGCTTAAGAGGTAAAATAAAGTCTCCCTTCCCATTAAAATGAGGTAAGTGTGAAGTTTATTTACTTAAAATTTTGCCTTCATTTTCCAAAATTTTGTGGCGATGAGGCGGCAGAAGATATTAAAATATAATTCTAAGATTTTTTATGGTTGTATTTGTTATGGAATAGCAACTTGTAAACACTACCCAAAACCGATAAGCGAAATAAGGGTTTGCTTATTATTATTTTTTATTTTAATGATTTTTAGTCCAATTTTCGAAACTTTCGGCCCACTGAGGCGACAGAAGATATTGACCCAGAGTTTTGATATTCCGCACAATTTTTAATGATGGGTGTTCACATCTTTTCCGCACTACCGCAAAAAGATCTAAGAAATTTCGATTTTTTCGATACGCCCTAATATATATATATAGATAGATATACATATACACACACACAAGCATACTGAAGTCTTTGCCCAAAGAAAATATCGTAATTAAGACAGTGAAAAATAAAAATAATTAACTTTTTATATTCCGTTTTCAATATTCAAACAAAGTAGAAACGCAAAATTTAATCATTGAACACAAAAGCTAAATTAACCATTACTTTGCTTTTATCGATATAGCCCTTTTAACAACCATTACACCTTTACACAAAAAAAAAAAATTCTGGATCAAATTACAGTAAAAGTACTAGCATAATGAGTGTCGGTCCTTTTTAACTGTAATTTGATCCAAATTTTTTACAGAGTACACAGCTGAGAAACTGAATTCTGTAGTGTTTTTTTACTAATATTTTTCCAGGTTATTCTAAACAATGTCGCAATCAAATCTCACTCTTTAAAAATTCATTTGAGTCATTAAACGAATCTGTTGACAGGCCAACGCGTGCCACTGTTACTCACTCAGGTTGAGATCAGATGATTGTGGGTGGAGGTCATGGCATTAAAATGAATTTTTACTTTTCTTTTGATTTTACAATTAAGGTCATTATCTTATTGAGGAATGATTCCATTTTATCTTTTGTTCTAGAGGAAACATAAAGAATTAAGATATAATATTACATTTTGTCTAATATTAAAACTGGGCCAAATCTCTAATCCTTCTTTAAGAAAACATTCAAGACCTTCTCCATGTTCTATTACAACTTTATTAACTTTCTAACATTCTTTCTGCAACATTTCTTCAAACATGCTTTAGCCCCTTTTTTTTTTTTTTTTGTGAAGTACAACCTTGGTATAATTGATGCAAATAATAATATAATAATAATGGTTGTGCCATTGATTTAATGTTTGACTTGTCTTATTTTAATGTTTCTAAAATAAATCAAGACATTACACCTAATTTTCTAATCTTAAGAAAGATTTTCTGCAAAATATTCGAGCATTCAAATTTTCGTGAGGCTGTCACCCTTTCACTGTGTGGATTGAAGTTTATTCGTTACTTCAGTGATATCAGTTGCTTCAAATCTTCTATTTAGCTTGTTCATAATAATAATAATATACTTCTATTTTAAATTTTTGTGGCCATTTTTCCCTGTTACTATCAAAACAAGGGACAACTAGAACTTACTAAGATCCTTATAAACTTATAAATTCTCTTCATTCAAGTTTTGCATAATAGAACTTATATGCTCCAAGTGGTATTAGAATCTAATTAAAATTGATTTTAATTTTAATTTTTAAAACATAAATCTTGAATAAGGAATTTGGGAAAAGACTTTTGCACACCAGTGTATATGGGTGATTCTTTTTAAACATGACATTTTGGACCAAAAAATTTCTTCAAATTTAGTCTTCAAAATAATCTAAAATTTTTTTTGTATACTTCTTCAGTTACATTTATTAATATCTTACAGACAGCAGTGTAATTTATTGACATTTGCTCGAGAAAAAAAATAAAATTGGAATTCACCAAATCTTGAATGCCAGGAAAATGACATATTAGCTTAGAAGTTTAAAAAACAGTCATTTTAAGTTAATAGTAAGTAACTCAACTTAAGCCTTTTTGTTATATGGACCATAAATTGCTTAAATTAATTATTTTTATCCACTGTCGAAAGAATCAAATTTTTTTTTGTTGCTGTTATGTACAGAATAAAATTGTGTATAATAATCAATCATTAAATAAATAAATAACTTTGATTACATCCAACCATATTACAATCATGCATAAACTTGGTATTAGGTTAATATTTGCTCTTCCTCCTTACAGTATTAGCAGTTAAAAAAATTTCTGGTAACGCTTCAATGTCCTGGGATTCATAAGCCAGGAAAATGACAGCCAGAATAATGACAAATTTGCATATAACTTTTATATGTATTTTATAGCATATAACTTGACTTTAATATTTTGGCCTAAGACGTTTACATTCTTCAGAAAACAACAGGATTTCTTAAATAACTCAGATAAATCTATGTAGTTCATGTTATCAATGATTTCGAGAAGCCAGAAAAATGACAACACAAAAACCTACTCATTTTGAAAAAATTTTTGAAATAGATTTTTAACCAGAAAATTGGTTCTTTATTCATGCAACAAGACATATAGGAGGCCATCTAATCAATCTATTAACATAAGATATTGATTGCTGGCTCTATCTATTTTGGTTATAAACCATTAAATAAAAGTAACCAGGAAAATGACAGATTTTCTTGGGACAAACAAATTATTGACAGAAAAAAAATTCTTAAATGAAGTCTTTGTAAATAATAAACCCTGCGTATATTCTAGAAATGCTTACACCGGTTAAGATAAAAAAAATTAGATATTGAAAAATTTATGGGAAGTTTTGAAGCTAGTTATTATTGGAAACATTGCTTGGGACATGCCAGAAAAATGACATTTTGAAGTTCAATTAAATATTTTAACAATACAAAACAGTCAATGCTAGAGCAAAGTCATTTTAAAATGCTAACAGCAATGCAATTTATAAATTTTTTTTAAAACAAGTTCTTAAAAACAAATGATAAAATACATTCTATGTTTACATGAAATTAAAATTGCAGCATAACATGGTATCAAGAAGAAAAAGAAGAGCGAATTCCTACGTAGTTGGTGAAACACTTAAATGTCCACCTAAGTATCTTTCAAGCCTACGCACTTCCTCAGAAAGTCTGATGTAAGTTAACTGCCATTTAAATCAAATCAAGAAGTTTGCACTTCATCAGTTCGGTCAGGAAAATATCCCTTCAGGCAGATGAGATGTTATTCCTTCTTATAAACATACTGGATGAGCAACGCGTTTCAAGTTGCTGCATGCCTGTACTCGCTGTCATCCACAAAGTCCAGTCGATACAATTATTAATGCAGATTGCTTCAGTCAGCTAATTTTTTCTTACCACTTCATGTATGGGTTTTAAATATTTTCCAAACAAAAAAAAATTATAATATGTAATATTTAGTCCCATCTATTTAGGAATGTATGATTATGCAACACTTTTAAAAAACTAAATAATCTCGAAATTTTAAAATAATTAAACTATTTCAGTTATTCAAACTGATTGTATTTAATTAACTTAAATGATAAGTATTACCTAATTAAATAAGTAAAGTGAAGAACCAAAGAATGAGATAGCATATATATAATGTTATAATAGAACATAATATAATTTGGCAATAGAAAAATAAAATAAATATAGTGGTTGTCATGATTAATTAAACACAAAAAATTTAAATATAATATGTAAACATATTACCCTTTAAAAATTCTCATGACACTCAGTCAAAATTTACATTTCGAGTACACATTTATAATTTTTTTTTTTTTAATTAAGTGGTCTTCTTAAAAGATTAAAACAAAAATTAAATAATGATCAAACAACTTACCCCAACATTGATAAAATGATCAAATGAATCAATATGTTGTTTAACTAAGCCTTTGGTTTTCAAAAATGCTGCCACTAATTTTCCTTTATCCTTAAAAAAAAAAAAATTTAAACAGAGGATGGTTTTAAAAGAATTATCAGCAATTTTTCTTTATGCAAAAATTAACTAAAATTGCATCATTTCTCAAATGCAGAATTAAAATAAAGTATAAACACTTAAAAGTGAAATAAAATATTCTTAAATTTTATTCTAAGTCTCCTCAAGGTTGCTACAATAAATAGAGAAGTAGATATTTCATTTAAATTAGAAGAATTAAGGAAACTATCTAGTGTAGGTTGTAGGCACAATCCTGACAGATAAATCAGCTTTTTTCTTAAAGAAAGAGCAAAAATACTAAACAGCTAATTCTGAAGAGCATAAAAAATTTATTTTCTAAAACTTTTGGACAAGAAATTTGGCAGTAAAAATTGTGATTTCTTTGCTAAAAACAAAATCTTAAACTTGAATGCAAATATAACTACAGCAACTACACATATCCAACAATTTAATAAGTTTGTTTAATGCTTATTATTATTTTTTTATTCTTATTACATTTGTAATTTTAGGAATAAAAAAACATATGCTTATTAAGATATAATTATTATGTTTTAATTAAAAAAATTATATTTTTTTCAATTGTTTGATTCACATGGTACGATATAAAAAAAATTAGTTTATTATTTAGATTGAATTTAATTTTTAGCTATTTAACAAAGTACTTAAAATTAGCCGTTTTCAAGCATCATAAACAATTGCAGCAACATTGTTATTAAATATATTACTCTCAGTTGACAAAAATAAGCAAACATTATTATCATTTATTAATTTTGTAAATATATTGTGAAATTTCTAGCTCGGGTTTTTCCACTACTTATTCATTATTATTTTTTTTTCTTTTGAGACTAAAAACAAAAAATAAATAAAAACTTTAAAAGTCTAAGATATGTGTAAACAAAATTTCAACTTGTAATTGCAAATTCAAAAAACAAGGTGTTTTTAAATAGCAAATAACAATAAAATTACTTACTTCAATAGTTTTAATAGGAGCTGCTAATTCGTTAGGAGTTAAATTATCGAAACCCAAGTAATCTGCCATTATTGAAAGAAAACAAATGCACGTTTTTCTTGCTGTTTACAATCGGCAGAGGAGGCAATTGAAAATAGAGATGAAATGAACTTTCCGCATCAGCGCATATTGATATTCTGGTATTATTAACAGTGTTGCGATAAAAAACTATTCATAAAAGATAATGCAGATTTAGGCTCAACCGACAGAAAAATTTTATGCTGGTTTCTTTCGACTAATTTTTATTTTTCGCAACTTTTTATTGTGTACAACTAACAATAATCAAAATTCAGTGCTTTGATAAAAATGTGTTTAGAGCTCGCATGGAAAATTTGATAATGAATAATAAACTAATGACAACGATTTATTTTCTAATTTTTAGATAAGGTTTTTAATAAATTTAACACTTTTCGAAATTTTGAGACTCAATGAGAATCGTTTTAAAAACTTAAATTTTTGTGAACAATACTTAAACGTTGCGCGCGCCACCGTGCTACAATTTATATTTTTCTGACGTAATCAACAACATTATGGGTGATGGATTATTTTGGATGTGTAGCAGTGCGCAACAATGCCATTGCCCCGGTGCAAGATGTTATTGTTGACAGGCTTCGCATTTACTGAATTATTTAAAACGGGGTAGTTAATTAATTATATGGTTGATGTCTGATATTACTTAAAATGGATTCTAGGGGAGATGTGTGCGTGGTGTATCGGATGAAGTTGCCTCACTTTGTTATTCCATGAAGGAAAATCGATAAAAGTAGGTCCAACCAAAACAACGTTAAAATAAAAGCAACCTCATTATGCGAATGAGATTAATGGGATTAAAAATAAAATTATATTGCGCATGCGTGTGCTATTCTATAATTTTTAGTTTTTCAAGATGGATGCCGTGATATCGAGTATAGTTCATATGGATAATATAGTAGAAAATAATAACATAATACAGCCGGACAATGCTAAAACTCGACAGGCGACCAGGTATGGGGTGAGACTGTTCCGTGAGTACTGTGTACAGCATGGTGTGGATGCGATCAACAATTTACCTCCGCGTGAAATAGCTGCTATGTTGAAGGGCTTTTATGGGCAAGCTCGTACTAAAGATGGCCAAAGATTTAGTGTTAATTCATTGATTGCAATAAGGTACGCAATTAGTCGGTACTACAGATCGCCCATGGTACACCGAAAAATAGACATTGTGAAAGATAGTGCTTTCAACGATGCCAATGAAACTTTCCGAGCTGTTTTAAAAGATTTAGAGCGAGAATCGCGAAGTTTAACATGTCAAAAAGATTTACAAATGGTGGATATGGACGATCGTAAGAAATTAAGGCACTATTTTGAACACGCTATCAGTACACCGAGGGGACTTCTCCAGAAAGTGTGGTACGATCTGATGTTGAGGGTGGGACGAAGGGGTAGAGAAAGCCAACGCTCCCTGAACAGGACTTCCTTTAGGATCTCCAAAACAACGGACGGCAGGCAATACATTTACCAGGTACATAATTTTATTTTTTTCTCTCATATTTACTTAGATTATAGGAAAAAAAACATTAGTATCTAAAGAACGGAAAAATATATTTAGCTGCAAAATAAATAAAAATTATTTATAGTCTTATTAATAAATAAAAAAAGAACTGTTTACAAAATAAATAAATATCATTTTTTAGTAAGTGAAACAATTTTTTTATATAATCGGTTAAAGGTAAATAAAGATTGCAGAAAATAACATTTTTACAAAATTAAATAACTTAAGTTTTGAAAAAAGTAAGCATAATTGGAAAATCGTGTGTTAGTTTAATTAATAAATTTAAGCAACTAAAAAGTGGGAAAAATGAGCACAAAAATCATAAATTAATTTCATTAATAAACAACCAAAATTTTTACATAGATGAAAATTATTTAATTCTCCAGAAATAAGCAAGTAAACAAAAAAAAATCCCTGAAAATAGTTAAGCATAAAAGAAATTCAATTTATTTTCATTAATAAGTTCAACAACAAAAAAGTAGAAATAAATAAAAATAATTTATTACCTTTATTAATAAACTAAAGAGTTGAAAAATGTTAGCATAAATAAAATAAAAAAATATTTAGCTACAAAATAAATAAAAATCCTTTCTTAGTTTTATTAATAAATAAAATAATTAAAGACTGGAAAAAGGAGTGTTTACAGAAAAAATAAATATCATTTCATGGTTTTATTAGTAAGTGAAACAATTAATGAGTAGAAAAATAGTATTTAAATTATTTTAAAAATTCATTAAGTTTCATTATTAAGAAAAACTTCAAAAGGGGAGAGATTTCCTTATTGTGATCTGTTTGCAGCCCCCCCCCTCCTCCTTAAGAAACTGTAGGGGAAAAACATCACAGAAAGAGACCAACTCAAAGGATATAACTCATAGCCACTCCTGGGCAAACCTCCAAGTTTTTTTTTTTTTTTAAATAGTTTTTTCTGTTTAAAACAGGGCTAAATAAAAACTTTTTTTTTTTTTTTTTAAATAAAGCTTAACTAATGAGGATTTTTTTGAGGTTTAAATTTTTTAATATAAAACATGGTATATACTATTAGTATACAATTTTATTACATATAGTATATAATTTTATTACGAAATCTATAACAGCATACAATGTTAATATTAGAAGATTTGTCAAACATAAATTTTATTTTAAAAAGCTTAACAAATTAAATTATTATACTGCTTTATTTCATTTTTAATTAGATGAGGTACAGCCAAAAGTGTTTCTCAACTTCAATTAATTAATTTTATTTTATTTAAACTCTGTTCTAAAGATATTTTAAAATATAGTTTGGGTGATAAGTAAAAGACAGTTCTATCAGAAAAACACCCAATATTCTTTACAACCTAGTAGGTCTTTTTTCATTTTTTACATTTTAGGTGTGCCCATTATCAGCATACAAAAAGTGAGATGGTCTTTAATTATTACTTATCAGTGACACAAAATTTTTAATTTAAAAAGTAACACAGAACCTAAACTTAAACCAACCAAACAATGGAAATCTAAGTCCATGTGGTGAGAAAAATATTGAAAAGAGCCTTTCCATTTTTTAGCTAATATGCTGAATCTGAAATACAATGGTAAAAGCCTTGCTATATTAAAAATATGCATGAGAAAAGAGGCAGAGGATTGGATTTCTAAGAAAAAATGTTGAATGGCTAATTCTAGTTCTGTGTTTCAGAATAAAAGATCAAGTGTGTACCCACTAGAGTTGGGTTTTTGATGTCAAACTAGTTCTTGACATGACTGTCAAAAACCAGTCAAAAAGTGTCAAAAACCTGGGGCAATTTTCCTTTCTTAACATTGGAGACATTTTAATACATACTATAATTATGGTTTATATTATTTATTGTATTTTAAAAATATTGCAAAAATTTATTTAAACTATTAATTGGTTTTTCGATTGGTAATCTTAATAATTTAAGACCTATGTAACTATTCGATGTGAAACAATTAAACAAAAGCTTACACTATTGTCATATCAAAAAAAAGAGAAAGTAACTCAAAATATTTATTATTAAGAGAAGGAGGAGGATCTTTGCAGAAATGTGCACATTTTGAAACCCATCTCAGAAACGGAAAATACAGAAAGCAGTTTAAAAGACACTTATTTTGTTAGATTAAACAAAAAACTATTATTAAGTAAATGTAGTTATACTTTAGTAAAGTGTACAAGCATTCCTGTCCATGTCTCAAATTAAAAAAAAAAAAAACATTTTTAAATAAAACTTAGGTGATTATTATTTACCCGAGAAACAGAGTGATTGTGAATTACCCCGGGTCACCCTAAATTGTTTGCCAATAATTATCTGATCTCAACATATATTTTTTTAAAATTGATTCTCAATATTTATTCTTATTTTAATATAATATTAATTAAAATCAAATTTAAGTGAGCAGAATATATCTGACCAGGTGAACAAGGCTTTGGAGAAAATTCAGCTGCCCTGGGAAAACTTTTGGTCCAAAACAGTTTTATCCTACAAAATTTTTTGTTGAAAATTTTTCACTTTGCAAAACTTTTTTTTTGTTAAAAAAACGTATGCCAATTTGTCTATTTGTTAGTTTGAATTCCTTTAGTTAATAAGTGAGATCTTAAATTTAATTGAGTAAATTATTACTGTTTCAATTTCTATTATTTTTTAACACCTATGCTCATTTATTCAAAAATTTTGTATAATCAAATTAATTTTTTTCTTATACAAAGCATGGCTCTCACGGTCCTTAAAAGTCCTTATAAACTGCTTATTTTTTTTTTTTTTTTTTTTNTTTTTTTTTTTTTTTTTTTTTTTTTTTTTTTTTTTGGAAAATAAGGAGCCCTTAAAAGTACTTAATATTGGTACAATACAAGTTTTTTAAAATTCCTTAATTTTTCAGTATCACTATAGTTGATCGGAAGAATTTTTCAGTACAATTTTTTTAAACGAAAAGTCAATCTTTTATCACTTAGAATTAGACTATTCATCAAGGGTAGAGCATAACAAAAATTATTTCCTAAAATCTTGAAGAATTCAATAAATTGGTATAATATTTCAATGTGTAATAAGTAACTGTAAATTTATAGAAAGCAGTAACATTTTTTAAAAATTCATGATTGTGCTAAAAGTTAAACTGATCTGTAATAAACAGGGTTTGAAAAATCCCAGCCCGCCTAGGTTTTTTTAATCAAAAACCAGGGTTGGAGTTTTGGACAGGACACATGGGTTTTACTGTCTTAAACTGGGTAAAACTGTCCTAAACTGTCTTAAAGTGTCTGAAACCTTGAACTTTGGTAAAAGGTAAAAGTTCTATAGGTGTAACCATTCTACACAT